>NC_137500.1:15760000-15835000 GCF_041902795.1 Electrophorus electricus | reverse complement strand
CATTGTGCTAAGCTATTTCCTTTATTGCCATTGTGTATGGTTTCCTAACAAGAATGATGAGCTGAAAAGACTACACATGCCATTGAAAGAAAGGGTCAGACTACACGGGCCTACTCCATCACCTTTGGTTCATGATCATTCACATTCCTGTCACTCTCTGTTCAAACAGGGCATGTTAGTAGTCAAGGGCAGCCACTGGAGGAGACAGCGTGCCATTCCATATGCAACTATAGCCAAATTAAATTCTTCTTGTAAGAGGAAAATAATGGCTTGTTGCCTGAAAGAAAAGAAAGTAAAATGGTGCATTGTTTTGTTATTGGTGTGAGTAATGATAAAGGCACTCGCAGTATTAGAGCACAAAAAAATGTTAGAGGCAAATGAAAAAAACTGGCAGAGCACAGAGAAAATTTGCAGTGTTGTGTAAAAGGAAACATATGTTTGGTTTGGTCTCGTGCATGGTCGAAATTATCAGGACGAAACCGATGTTGGTGAATTTTGTAATATAGGTGCATAAGGCTTTATGTGGATTTCATTTGTTTCAAACTGACTGACTTTACTGGGGATCTGCATTCATTCTGTCAAAACAGGGTCATCAGGCAAGAACAGTAAGGAAATATATTTTAATATATTTTAATGAAAAATGCAGTTTATCTTTATTTTAAAAGATTAACATTACTATGTTTTGATTCTAAATCTCTGCACATTTCAGTCCTCTTTAACTTAGTTAAGTATTAAACAAATATACAACTTTGCATAAATATGATGGTGATGTTGATAATTGGTGACAGTAGAAGAGGCCTAGTGTTCCTCTTCTCTGTGCAATATCTAACATTACCACCTTTACTTACAATGATGGCTTGCAATGAAGAATATGTAATAATTTAGGCTTGCTGTTGAGCAATGTTGAATCTATTTAAACTAAATCTGTTTCTCCATTAATCCAGTTTTAAAGGAACTCTATCGGAAACATTCTGTTTCTTTGAAAAACTTGTGTTTACTACCTACTTGTCTCTCTCCACAAGTAACTCCTCAACTAGTAGCCCAAAACTAGTAGCTCAGTGTTCCAACATCCACAAGTTGCAATTGCTCTCACAACTAGAGATTGACAAGGTTCAACAGAAATGCTAAAGCAAGGTGGAGCCAGGACAACCAGTCAGAGGGAAGATATCATAATTATGTCCTCACCCTGAAATTGGGAACCAAGACCCAAAGAACCGATGTGCTAAGCACAACACCAGCTGCTGACCTGAGATTGAAGATCCCAGCTAAGGGCACACTGCCAAGACCTACTTGAAGTAGCAGGAAGTTTCCTGGAAGATGTTAATGCAGGACTACTGTGACTATACTATGCACAGCAACAGTGGCTACAAGTTGAACATCATCAAGGAGGAGAAGGAGTAAAAAGCTCAAGAAAAGATGCGGAGTGTGAAGGCACCTGTGGTTACTGTGGTAATCAGAGCACTGGGGGCTGTGACCCCCAAACTGGGAGAATGCCTCCAACAGACAACATCCAAAACCTCAATCCAGGAAAGTGCAGTCCTGGGAACAGTTAAGATACACAGGACTGTCAATTCCCAAGCCTCTGGTAGAGGACTCAAGCTTGAAGAGAGCAACTCCAGAGGGCAAGCGGTGAATTTCGTATAGTTCGATAGCGTAGTAGTTAAGACAACCAACCTGCAGGCAGGACACCAATAATAGTCCTTGGGCAGAACTCCTAATACTAGAATTCACATATCTCTGAAATATGACAGCATGAACAAAGCCATTTTATCACAATTTTGAAGAAATGCTTAAGATCATTATCCTGCTAGAAAATCTAATTTCTAACTTTCTGGTTGTTACATTGAGGTGTTTGCTTCAGAATTTCTAAACAAGCCTCCTTCCTCAGGATCTACCAGTCCCTTTTCCAGAAAAAAAAAAAAACATGACACTGTTGAGATGTGGTTCTATGAATTAAAAGCCTAACCCTTTTAACTCCATACATAGTACTGATCATTATGGCAAAACATAACATTTTTGTTTCACTGTCCAGAGAACATTCTCAAAAAGGACAGGTCCTGTGGATCACTTCAGTCTGCCTTTTTTTTCGTTGTCAGTGTTGCAGTAGGGGCTTTTTCCTTGGATGGCAGCTTTTCAGGCCATTAAAAAGTAATACTCTCTTAATTGTGGAAGTAGATACTTTGGTACCCGATACCTCCATTTTATTCACCAGGTACAATTGTTGTTCTGGGGTTCATTTAAACCTTTTTGATCATGTTTCATTTAGCCCTAAGAGTTTATTTTTGCCTCTTTCCTGAATGAATCAGTATGATGCTCATGTTACATTCAGTTGTTTGGAAAGCTTCTAAGGAGGAGCTGGGCCTGTGCAGGGTCACATGTTTCTTGTTGGGTGGAGGGGAGTGGGGGGTCTTGGCTGCATTGCTTGGATGTTCCCATAGTAAAAATGTGCAATGCACTGGATCTTAAGGTAGGTTCTTAAGTACAGCCACTGGTGGACTCCAGTTAATTTCTAATGTCACAGGTCCTCTAGCTGGCAGTTCCCATGGCACTAGTGCCATGTAGTTTTGTTTCTGTTTTAATTAGTCTCTGTGCTGTCTTGTTTCCCCATAATTATTCTGTGTATAGAAGTAATGTATTGGACTAGGCCTGGAATACTTTTCAGATATAGATAGTCTCTTGAATCTAGGTGAGATACAATCCATCTGAGACAGTTTTTATCGTCTAGTGACTGTAAAAGTGAAGTAGTACTTAACAGTTATGCTACACATAAATGGAACCAACCACTTGTGAACATAGATGTGCCCCAAAATGTAGCAATTTTAGGTAAAATTATTTTGTGTTTATAATTATATATAGCTTGTACTATAATTGAGCTTTTGTGCTTATAATTGAGCTTCTTTTGTGTTTATAAGTGAGCTTGCACTATATCTGGCAGTACTTTATTCGGTTACTTTATTATTTTATTAGTCTTTTAAAATTTGTTAATCTTTTAAGTGATTGTATTCCAATATTTATTTAGGATGCCTACCCTCTCTGCGATGAACAGACTTCCCACAGGGCTCAAGGGTGAGGTATTGGGACAGCACAGAGCAGGCGCATCCTGGGAGGAGGCACCCTGTTCCAAAGCTAGGGGATATTCCCCTAGCCACGGCTATTCCCAAGGGCCCCTATTGCCAACATCCCAAGCTGTTGCCTGGATCCCTGGATGTTGTGGAGAGGACTTCGTCCGGAGCTCGCAGTCACACCAGAGGAGGAGGACGAGAAGGAGGATAGAGCCCACTCCAGCCAGGGAGGGGAACCCCCCTGGAATTTCCTGGGGAGGGGCCTAGTGCTACCAAGCGGGGCCCATGGTGGGACCACCATGTGGCTAGGTCTCTGGCTAGGCAAAGTCTTGCCAGCTAGGTGATGAGTACTGGATGGGTCTACTCAAAGCCCAGGAGGAAGACTACCTCAATGGCTTCACTTCCAGACCCCCTTGTTGCTTCACACCTGCAACTTATTCTGTGTTTCATTGAGGTTTGTATTTAAACCCCTGCTTGTGTGTAGTTCGGAGTCTGTCATTGTTCATGTTAAATGTCCATGTTAGATGTTAAAGTTAGATGTTTCTCATGTTCAAACTGCCTGTCGTATGTGAGTGCCATTGTGTTTATCATTCATGTTTTGTCTAACAAATGTCTCTGTCGAAAGAGGTCTGTACGTCCTGCTCCTTGCCCTGCAGCACTCGGGCCATCATAGTAACATTTCTCTATTTCTTTTGTTTTGCAAAAATCTTCATGAGGTGTTAGCTCTCAGGAAGTAATTTGTTTTGTTATTATTGTTTTATTCAATGATGTCTGTGTAAAGCATTTTAAATCGCCATTGTGTATGAAAAGTGCTATACAAACAAACTTGCATTGCGTTGTATATATATATACCCATTGTTTTTGTGTATTTGTGGTTGAGTATTGTTGCTTTCATATCCCTTGGGCGCTGAAGGTTTCTCCCTTCTCTCTGGTTTTGTTTCTTTTCCCCAGTCCCCCTAGACATGCCCCTTTGCAGTTCCCTAGACATGCCTGCTGCCTTTCTGTTTCACTTCCTGTTCCAACCCCGGCTCCTTTACTGGTCTTTGTGTCTGTCCCCACTCCAGACCCAATTCCTGTTCCTGTGCTGGTCTGTGTGCCTGTCCCCACACTAGATCCAGTTCATGTTCCTGTACTTTTTTATGTTCCTGTTGCTAATCAAAGCCCTTCTACAGTCCTGGATGCTGCTTCAACTCCTCCTCCAGCCCATGTTTCAGCCTCTGAACCGGTCCCAACACTCACTGCTATAATGACAAAAAGAAAATCTGAAGCTTTTAAAAGTCATTGTATTTATTTCTGGAATCTTCCAGTTGTTGTGATATGTAAACTTTTAATCCACTGGAATCTGAAATTGTTAATCAAAGTTTCAAACTGATTATTTGAAAATCATCTGTACAAATTAGATGCCCTAACTAGCTTGCCAAAAGAAATGTATGGTAACTTGAGCTTGAATATCTTTTACCTAGGTGTATGTAAATGTTTGGCCTAAACTGTATATACATACCTACAGTACACAAATATATTGCCAAAATATTTGGGTTACTTAAAAAAAACAGGTACATTGCTTAGTACTCAGTTATAATTATGTGCTAACAAGTTTAATCAGATGTGATTTTGTTTTCGAAGATATAACTATATCTTGTATAAAGAAACATGTTTGTTTATCTCAAATTAAACAATGAATTACTGCATCAATAACTAGCAAATGTATAAAATAAATTAAAATATACTCTCAAAAAAAGACGATGTACTATGTATTAAGGTATATCCTCTATTTAATATAAAAAATACACACACACCCACACACACACACACACACACACACACACACACACACAAGCACAGAACCTCAGTTAAAAAAATAAAGAAAACCAAAAAATGCCATTGCTACCCATGCACTTCCCTGCATGATACAGAAATTCCCAACAAAAACATTGTTTTGGGTATTCATAATCTAGACACCACTATTAATAATACTTAAAGTGGAGCTAATTTATATCATCACAACATCTTTTTACAGAGTTCCAGCGTTCACGTCAGCATCAAGAATCTTCATGTTTTCGAGACTAGGAGTAATTCTAGCCTTTTCTGTAGTTACTTCTCTTTTCACTTGTAGCCATATAGAACAGGCACTAGTCTGACTGCTTTACATTTTTGGGGTAAAGCTAATAGTTTTCATTGCTAGTTTAAGGTTACATTTACAGTAAAAATAATAATGTGCATATTAAAATTTCACTTTACCCATAAATATCACTATCTAGATGTTTTTTTAAGTAGCCTACACAATGTAAGCCAGACTAATTCAAACCAGAGTTGTAAGTAAACAAAGCACTTACCCACATTTTGGGCTCCATTACATCACCTGACTGTACTTACTCAAAATTATTTAAATAAACCACATAAATGCCCCTGCAATCCTTATCCTACCACCTGTGTTACAGTGTGTTTCAAAGTGTAAAAGTAAGGGAAATCCACAAATTTTCAGTTTTAAAGGGCTTTATGACCATGGCATGAAGCAAGGCTGATACTGAGAATTATCCCTGCCAAAATGGCCCTCCATCTTCTATAACAAGACACTGTTAACTTCTTACAGTTATGTTTTCTATAAATGGAAGTAAAGACAAAAAACCTCCAATTGCCAAAAAATCATATCTAACCAAAATACTAAACCAAAAGCTCCAGATGAATTATTCCACAAAGTATTTGCACATGACCACCAGGGTATTCTAAAAGTAAGGTAATTGAATTTCCAGACAGCATTTCTTGAGCAACCTTTGCAGCAGTTCACTGTAATCAATTGCCAAGGTGCTAGAGTTACAGGCCTCCCCAAAATCCCTGTTGAGATATTCCTATAGAAGAGGAATCACCTTGGTACACAGCAATGCCCATACAGCCCTGCAAAGTACCACATATACTTCCTAAGGAAGATTGCTTTGCATGTATGTTGAGACACAAATAGAAGAAATGTCAGGTCATTCTGTACACCACTGTGATCAGCCACATCACATGTATGAAGTAAACTAAACATAATACCATATTCCATATCAAGATTTAGACCACATTGTTTGATCAGACACAGAAAAGAATGGTGTGAACAGAATAACAACATGGTTTCATTACAGTGGCCAGGGGCTTGGTGGTTTGTGAGTGGCTGACTATTTGATTGCATTCTGGCAAAGTTCCCAGCAAGGGTTCTAGGATCCAAAGGGCAAAGAGCAACTGGACTTTAAATTCAGAATTGTAGAGTGGCCTGAGGAGATCCCTTAGAGTCTAATTGGCTTTGAAAGGTCAGCTGGGCTTGTCTTTTATAATTAGCACCAAGCATACATTACCCACAACTGAAGCTGAGAGACAAGAGGGCTGAAAGAGAAGAGGAAGTGAAAACATTGAACAGAGTAATACAAATTATGCTTAGTTATTCTACCAAGTCAGTCAGAAAATGGTATGAAAAAGTGAGATTCTTCAGATTAATGGTAGAGAGTAGGAAAAACCACACAAAATAACATGGAAACAAGAGACAGTAAAATTAGGAAATTCACAGTGGTCAGGACGCCTCGGTCATAAACGTTAGTCTAATTTTGTCAGTGTGGAATTTTTTATCTTTTTTCTTCTCTTTTGCCTAATGTTATATAGAGTCAGATCTCTTCCTACAAGTCCATTGTACTAAATATACATCTGCTTCATGTTAGCCTATTCTCCTGAGGCTTCTCCCTGTTCAAGATATACATATCTAATCAGATCCATACTCTACCCTATAAGAGAAGTAAGTTAATGTAAGTGAGCCTCTGTACTTAGTGAGGAGCCTGTTGTGGTTAAAATAAGGTAGTCACATGGTTGGAAAAAATTGTTTATAGGCATGGGTAATGAGAAATTTGTACAGCCTAGGGCTTTTCAACTGTTTGTAAACTCACTGAGAACCCATAATGACCTGTTTCCAACTTCCACTTGAGTCAGTTAAGTTGTTAACCGTTGAAGACAAAATGTGCTGTAGCTCTATGTGCAGTGATTTATCTTATGGATGAACTAAATTATAAATTTGAATGCATCATGACCGTTTTTATCTATACTGAATATTCAGAGCACATACAGGATGTTGTCTTAGCCAAAATCAGATATAAAAATGTAGGTTTTTGGTTTATTTATGTAACATTTCTGATCAAATATCTTAAAAATAGGAACATGAAAAGTATTTGCTCGAATATTTACTGAGTAAATAAATATTTTTAAAAAGCAAGGAACAGCTACCCTTCAGATTAATCTAATAGTTAAAAGTTTCATCCACCTGTGTGGGACTAATGTTATCTCACTATTTGTTAATTGTGAGCCACAGATAAGGTGTTACATAAATGTTTTGCAGATATACATACGCCTAAATACATTCTCACCTGAAGTGTCCCGCGCAGAATGGTAAGCTCAATTCTAATATAGTCATCTTACAATGGACATATCCAAAGATAGCAATATATAGTTTAGGTTACAGTGACAAAGGTTTCCCCAATATTTTCACTGATTGTTAAAATCCTTTAAAATCCTTAATCCTTGAGGAGTGCTGGCTGTAAATATTAAACCATGATGACAAATGATGTCTTGATGATGCTTTCCATTAAAGATTTTGCTTAATTGGTGCTCTGGAAATATGCAACATGCGTCTGTCTAGCCTATGGTAGCATATTCTGTTGGCAAGGGCATGGCATCCAACTAGCCAAGCAAGTGCATTACATCACATTAACCCAAACCACATTAAGCACTCTTGTCATCTTGAGTTCTGGTCCAGTCAAACTGGCCTCAGAAACAGCAGCTTTGGTAGACTACCACAATGTGGTTCTGGGGCCACAGGGACAGCTTTGTTTAAAACACAAGGGTCCAGATACACGTGGCAAGAAATGTCCCTATTCTCTCTCATTTTTGTAAAGCGTTTTTTTACTATTGGCTTCAAAGTGTCCGGAGTGTAAGCAGCTCTCAACGAGAACTTCCCAAAGTCATATTACCAAAGTAATATGACGAACTATGAACTATGCATGCCCCGGGGACCTACTGACTGATAGGTTCACTGATGTCTGTGTAAAGCACACTGTGCTATATAAATCAATATATCTTTCCTTTCATTGATGATAATGGGAAATCCATTCAACCTTCTATACCTTCAAAACAATGCCATGCTACGTCAAAAGTCCCTCATCCACTTCATAGAGACTGACTCCAGCATATCCACAGTGGCAGTGGAACAAGAATTTTAAATCACATGGTTTGTACTGATAAGGAGGCGAAGTAGGACTTTGATGTGCAATTCTGAAGTTTTCCCTTCACGCACAGTGCTGGCATTTAAAGAAAGAAGTGCTCAACAAAGGTATGTTTGAGAATTTGGGCATTTTAAAAACTTTCAAAAAGGTTTCAAGTGCTCAACTTTCATTACACATTGCTGTACTCTATAGGGGACATATCTCTATTTCTACATATATGTATATCTATTCTAGAGACATACATGGAGACATAATTAGGTGCTTAACACATTACTATGTTTATTCAATAATAATAATATAAAGCTTAACACTTTGTATAGCAGTAATAATAAAGCTTAACACTTTGTATGGCAGTGATACGAATAAAGTTGTAAGGCTTGTATGTGGGGAAGAGTGTATTGTAGAGTGAGCACAGGTTATAAATATTGGTTGATGGGGTGAAGCGCAAACCTAGAAACTGCTAGAGGATGTAGGAAAAAAACTACAGGTCCCACAATGTATTGTGTTAACTATGCTGAGGCCAGACATGGTGTTGTACTCTGAAAGTAAACATTTATTTTAGAGAGTTAAAAATTCCATTTGTGGATGCAGTTGATGAAGCGCTTGAAAGAAAGAAAGAAAGAAAGAAAGAAGCTGAAGTACGCAGATGAGTCAGTGGCTGACGTGAGAGAACGCAGGTGGCAGGCACATATAAGAACAGTAGAGATAGGTGTTAGGGGATTTGTAGCAATGTCTGCCACATCTTTGCTTACACACTTTGGTTTCAGAGGTTGTAAACTAAGGGTAGCTTTGAAAGAGTTACTGGAAGTAACTGAAAGGGTTATTCAATGGTTGTGGATAAGGAGAGTGCAGACTAGCTTTGGAAATAGGGGGCACTATAAGGATGGAATGGCTGAGGTGTTCTGTGTTTTAGGTAAATGGAGAACTGGGCAGGTAAGTGGCTTGCTGTGTTGGGACATTGTGTAATGTGGTACAGCCAGATGGAACCAGTGACTCTGAGCATGCATTAAAGATGCCAGTCGGTATAGCCTTATAGTTGGGTATAGCCTTAGTCTCTGGCCAGTATGGATCTGTGTTGTTGGGGAATTCTTGGTGGTGTACTATGTAAGATTCAAGTGGAACCGGTGGCGAGTGAGTACACATTAACAGTGCCAGTGCAGCTGGGTATGGTCTTAGTCACTGTGGAGGCCAAAATGGATTTTATGGTTTAGAAAGTGACTGACTGTATGGGGGCAGTACAGCTGTGTTTGCTGTTGGAATTATGCATAAAGCCCATATGGAACTGGTGGCTCTAAGCATGCATTAACAGTGACAGTGAGGCAGGGTACAGTTTGGGTTTACGATTAAAGAGGTGCAGCTTGGTCTAAAAGTGAGCTTGGAGGATAGTGGGACTGGGATGCCAGACCTCACTATTGAACCTTCTGGAGGTGTCGTGGGCTTAATTCATCAAAACACAGATGAAGGGAGGTGCCTACCTAATGTTGTAGTTGATGGTATGAATTAAATGGGCTGGACCCTATGTGAAGTTCTAATGGTTTGGCACAGGATACTTGACATCCTGTGTATAATTATAATCTAGCAGTCAGATTATTCAAAATACTGACATATTTCTGCATTGAGTTTAGAGAGTGAGTCATTTCTCAGGCTTAAATGAGAATTGATGTAACCTTGCTCCACAAGCAAATGTTTGGTACTGATCCTAGTCCAATACAAATTAAATAAAACTATTGCTTCCAGGTGAATTGACAAGAAACACATCTGAGAAAAAGATTGTATTTGGTGTGACTATCACAGGAATGATGGGAAAGAGTAGTACCAGTTCCCACCTGTCAGACTGAATACAAAAATAAGAGATTCTCAAAACACATCCACATCCAGTCCATTTTGAAAAAGAACCCCATTCAAAGTGGTTTCACTCAATGTAATCTCTAGGAGGAACTAAAGAGGTAAAACTAACACTGGTGCCCTTTCCTCAAAACTAGTGCCAGCTATATAAACCCTGTGGTCTAAAACTGCAAGGTTCATATCAACCTCACTGTTCCCCTCTTAGCTACAAAGGAAACATTATTAATATGTCTTGGAAAAAAAAAACAGCAGAAAAGTTCAGAACTGTGTAGGTACCTGTCTATTGGATCATATGGAGCATGGTGCTAGTAATACCAAGGTCATGGGTTCAATTCCCAGGGAGTGCATGTTCTATCCCTCTGATAAATATGTAAGTCAGTCTGGATAAGAGTGTCTGCCAAATGCTGTAAATGTAAACATCCAACTTAGAAAGCTGGTACTCTTCCAGAAGTACCCAAGGGCCTGGCAAATGTTCACATGGAAAATGGATGCTGGTACAGGCAGGAGGCCTTATTTAGTTCAAATGAGAAGTTGTTAGATGTTCCCACGATAAGAAACAAATAGGAAAAACACAAGACAGCTGGCATATATAAACTCTGACCCCCCCCCCCCCCCCCCCCCAAGACACACACACATGCATTTTCAGGATACCCTTTGGATCTTAATTCTGGTAATATATTACTATACAAATGAAGCAAAGCAAGTAGTTTCTGCCTATAGCAATATATATAAAAGCTTTATGCTCAGTTATTACTCACTTATATATAGTTATTACTAATGCTATGTTACATGGAATCTCACAGATTTATATCTTAAGACATTTGTAACTAAAGTCCCTGAAGTTGAATCGAGAAGGTATGATGGGAAGTCCTTGCCAATAATTATAGCTTTTTCTTCCTGTCGTGGAGCATTTCTAATGTGTTCTCAGAAGGAAGGAACATGCACCAAGTTTTCTGTTTTCTTTTCTTCCTTCTTCAAAACTGGTAAGTTTTGGCACAGATGAATCATCTCCCACTGGAAAAAAAAATCCAGTGTTTGTATAATATGCCATGCCCTAATCAGTCATGTCTATGTTAAGGTTTAGCTATTATAAAACCATGTTTCAAAACAAACATCATTCACATAAGCGGATGCAAAGGTGCAGAAGTAAAGTCAAAAAGGAAGTTTGTTTTATGTAAACTTTCCTTCTTTCTTTCAGTCAGCCTGGTACCTGGGAGGATCTGGCACAGATGAATGTTGTGCATTCCCATTTTAATCAGAGGTCCATTTTTGCTCTCCTTTTTTATTCATTTCCTTTTGTCTTTTCCCTTTTTGCTTTAGTTTATGTCTCCTAATTAGCTAGATGCTTCAGGCTGAAGAAGCACTTCTCTGAATTTCCTCTGTTCAGTCATCTCTCTACACCTCCTCATGGCCCTCAAATAAAAACACAGGCCGCATAAGCATTCTGTGGTTTTAAGGTCCTGGTCATGTAAAGTGTACTGCACAGTGAGGTTAAGGACACCAAGAGGAACAGTCTGTATTTGCCATAGTGAATGACCCCCAGCTGAGAGAGGAAAGGAGCAAAGGACAAAACTCACAAGGCTGAAATAGTGCCTTCTTCTCAAAGAGGTTTTTAACAGAATTCAGCCTTTGAAACACACACAATGTCCCACAAGTATGTCGATGGAGTGTCCTTCAGTCTGACAAACTTAGACTTTAACCGTTTCAAGTGATGTATTAATGAAGTGATTTTTTAATTACTTTTTGACACTTTCATGAGAAATGAGAATCAATAGACTGGTGAAGGTCAGGTGAATAATAGAAATGTGCTATTCCATTAATATTCTTCTGACCGGTGTATGACTGCAACATGAATGCGGCTTACAGAGGAACATCCTTTCCGGTGTATCACTGCTAACTCCATGGCCTCACCTGCTTTTATGGATTGTTCATATTCCAAGAGGTCAGCATTTGCTATTATGATTTTATCTTAGGAGAATGTGAATGACTTCACTATTGTTTATTTTGTATATTGCCACTATTCCACTTTTCATTCTCTGTACATATCCATATCCATACCTGAACACATTGTCCCCGTAAAAATTTGGACTTGGACTTTATTGGGTGGGTTACAACAATCTTATAAAAGCAATCTAACCTTTGACTTTAAAAAAGTATATTAGTGCACCGCTCAACCTCCCAGCCCATGGTAAGGAGCAACAGAAGCATATGGGAATCTTTGATACTATTTGTGAGGAGTGAAAGATAAGTAGGGAGCTGCTGTGTTTCAGCATCAGTCACACCTTCATGCATGTGTGCCTTGAGCTTATGTGAGGGATAAGCTGCTGAATGTTTGCTGTATTTCAAGTCCCACTGAGCCCAGTGCAATACTTTCTCATATACTTTTTGGAAAGGCACAAAGTCTAGTAATGAAGCAACTTAGTTCTTTCACAGCATGTTCAGTATTTTTGCACTTTCTTTTTTCAGATTTTCTGGATGATCCATGTGAGATGTGGATGCCAAACGTGTGGCAGAGAAACGGCAGTGGAGGAACACCATTGGTGATTCATGACATCAGTATGGATTGTAAAGGAGATACGTGTATACAAATGTTAATTCTGCATGTTAATATCTTCCAAATGGTCAAATATTTTACCGAATCCGCAGAGGATACAGCTTGGCTTACTGGAGAAAACAGTCGGTTAATTGTTATGAAAAAACAAAAACAAAAGAGTGGGAGAGGTTGCACAACTGGAGTAGTGTGTGGGAAAGCTTCAAAATATGGTACTGCCCCAGAAAATGTTGGCAAGAATGCAGAAGAACCTCAGACAGTGGTAGATGTGTGCTTCTAACAAACTAATGGAAAAAGATGATATCGCTATGATTATACCACCCCCTATTGGTTGGTTTTAAAAACCCATGACTCATCACACAAAGATTCTCTGCATTATAGATTTTGAAATTTCTATTATAGATTTTAAGAGAGATTAGATTAGATTTTAAGAGAGATTAGATTAGATTTTATCTTTCAAAATGAAAAAAAACAAAAACAAATAGTGAATCAGCCACAACCAAATATTCTACTTGTGGTGTCTAGTAGCACATCATTCAGCACCCGTCCAGTTGAATTTTAGGAATAAGATCTGGGTGTCTAGACCTTGGTTATCAAGGAGCTAAAGAATTCATGGAGCCAGTGAGACTTTGTGTGGTTAGAACATGGTGATGTAATCTTTATCTCCCATGACCATTTTTCCCCCTTGAATCAATTTTTTGCAAGCATGGGAGTGACAGAATTTTTAGCTCTGAAATTTTCCCCTTATTTTAATGTTGTAATTATGCATTATGGTTTCGGTAAAAGAATCACAAGAAACATACTCTGAATATATGGGTTAAGCACTTCTTGTGCCTGGCGTTATCATCATTTTGAATGTATGACTGTGTGTGTGTGTGTGTGTGTGTGTGTGTGTGTGTGTGTGTGTGTGTGTGTGTGTGTGTGTGTGTGTGTGTGTGTGTGTGCGAGTGTCTGTGTGTTTGGGTGGGTGCGTGCATGTATGTGTTTATGTGCATGTCTTCTGAATACACTGATTTGTTTAGAAGTGATTCCATGGCAAAGCTCCAAGAGGATGTGCATGGCACAGTCTGGAGATGTGGTAGGAATTACAGCAGTGCCTGACAGCAACACTCCAAACACATCCTGGAACCGTAATCTCACTGCATTCCACTCAATTCCATTTCTTTCCTAGAGTCTCTTAATTTAGCTGCCAGACAAAATGGTCCATGAGCATTTATATTACATATTTTATCTGGGAGATATTCCAGGTGAGTTTTAATAGACACTGACACCCAGATAATTAGAAATCAAAATGTATTTAGACCACACTTAACCTTTAACTGATTACAGGTGGTTTACCTGGAGCTCTATTACTTCAACTGGGCTTAAATCTCCACAGTATCATGTTCTATCAGTGGCTTGGTGTCAAAAATCTTGCCCAAACTCGTATTCATAGAGAAAACTGGAAGGGCATGTTCATCCCTGTCACTAAGCAACATGGCAATGAGTGAGCTTTGCATCAACATCTTGCAGAATTACCTTTAATACAAAGCAATTCAAGGGTTGTGAAGAGCCCTCTCAAGAGCGAATCCAAAACAGAGCCAACTCTATCACAAAAATCAAGCAAATCCAGACAGGACAAAAGGAATACGTTGAGCAGGAAAAGCCAAAGCTCTCGGCAGTCTAGCGGCCATTGTCTCTCTGCTGATGTGTCCTGCATAACATTAACTCTAATGTGGCTTGCAGACGTCCTGCAGGATGGCAGAGTCTGTGAGAGAGAGAGAAACAGAGCAAGGGAGACAGGGAGAGGCCCGAATCTCTGGAGGCCTCTCAAAGCACATTGATTCTTTCAGAGGAGACTCTGCAACTCTGCACGTACACCCAAAGCCCCTCCAGCCGTCTGGCCTCAGAGTGGGAAAAGGAGAAGAGAGGGAATGAGTGTGGGGACACTGGGGTGGGGTGCGAGGGACAGAGTGAGGGAGGGAAATAGAAGGGAGGAAAAGCAGGCATTTGTTTGTACACAGTGTGTGAGACTTCATGTGGGTATTATGAATTCCATCATTATGTATCTTGCAATCTGAATTTCAGACTCAAAAAGATATCTATGAAAATGCCTTTTCTGCTCAGCTAGGTATGTATTTGCACACATGCATGTTAGTTAGTTGTGTGAAAGTAAATGCACATTCATGTAAAAGCACAAACAGGAATCTTAATCAATTGCCTTTGCCAATCTTAAACAGCTACATTCAGTTAACTTCCCTGTGTGCAGCCTCTAGGATAATGAGCCAGAAGAGAGTTTTAATGACAACTGGGCTTTAATTGCATACCAAAGGTCCATCAAATTGGGCAATTTTGTAGGCACCAGATTTCTCTCAACTCCAATGGAGCCCTTTCCAGTATAATTGTTGAAATACTTTGCATGAAGCAAAATTGAAATGATTGGTCTTGTACTCCACTTACAGTCCAAAAATACTGTGGCATTTCAACCCCACAGGTCACTAATAAACTCTAAAAGAAACTCTTTCCAAAATGTGTCTTCATATTTAGATATGGTGGGAATCTAAATAATTTTCTGCATTCCGTATGTTTTAGGTCTAATTATATTTTATTCTCATGATTAAATTATATATATATAAAACACAAACACACACACACAGACACACACACAGATACACACAGACAAACACACACACACACACGCACACACACACACATATATATATATATATATATATATATATATATATATACCAATTTTGGGGACATCTTTTGCCTGATAATGTGTCAGCTTAAATGCTCATAACTACTAGACTGGTATAGCAAGACAATACTTTCTTTGTAGTATTTCCTACATACATACAAACATAAAGGCAAAATGTTATGCCTCACTAATAAAAGCTAAAAATAAACCTTTCACTCAAATGTAGTTGCATGCCTGCTTTCACATTCCAGTTTTGGATCTTAGGAAACTGGAGGATGTTTGTGAATGTTGCTACCTCTCTGGCTTGCATCCAGTATCCCTGAAGACCTGGCAGGCGTCCCTAGTCCTTGCATAAACATATATGCTGCTCAGAACATCCCACGGTTTAGCCTGCAGTGTCAGAATCTATAAATCTAATCATTACAATCATTATGAGTAGTGACAAACAAATAAAAAGACTTAAATTATTCTAGTTTTACGTTAGCATTCCAATTAGCCTTTAAGTAGTAAGGCTAAAGAAGTATGTTTTGAAGTACATTTTGGATAGTGGTTGAAAATGTATTACAATACAATTTTAGTGACAACATATTTGTTGTGTGGTGACACATTTTGATTAAAAATAAACCACAAAAGTCCAAATGTAAAAATGTAAAATGTTTAGATGCAATCTCTTTAGAAATAGGGCTCTGAGATGATTTAAATCTCAGAATAACATGCCTCAACTTGGGGGACATTTTGACCTCTTTTAGGAACCTACTAAATCACTTACACCTGTAAATCAAGAAATGACAGCTGTGGAATTCAAAGAGTCTTCATCATCATCATCAGAGCCCTTATTGAGCAAGTGATATTGCTTGAGAATGCTGGCTGTTATTCACACACTCAAAGTTTTACCAAATGAGGATGCAAATTTAAAGGCCACTGTCCTCACCATGCTGCACTTTTAACATCAATCCTTCTAGGTTACTACACAAGCTAACACTGAATAGAAAGCAGCCTTACTGAGGAAGTCATAAAAGTCAGCTTGTCTGAAAAAACTCTATAATTCTCACCTTATCTGATGTGAGGAATCAAAGAATATTCTTTGTTAATTGTTCTCTTCAAAGACATATAACAAAGCTTCCATTTACTACACAGAGGCTCAGTTACAGAAAAAAACAAAAGACAATGCAATCAAACTTTTTGATATCTTGATAGCTTTCCCAGGATGTTTTCTTTTGTTAGTCCCCTTTTCTTTTCAAACATCTCCTATTTTGTGCCTTGAAGTGGAAGGTGAAGGTAATCATGTGATGTTTGTGAAGTCCACTAACAACATGCCTGCATCTTGACTTCTCTCAGAATCAGGCAGTGTTCTCGTAACCATGCTACCCAACCCACAAGCACAGAGCCCAGTTAGGAAATACACAGTTTGTCTACACTGACCTCAACCCTTATATAGCACCAAAACTCAACATTAGTGCAGCTCTGCTGTGGGGAAGTTATCTTTAGAGTATGTTAACTCTTCATGTGTTATTGAATTATTTACAAGTTAACAGCTGGGAATACTCTGGATATTTGTGTGTACAAATCAGGAAGCATTACACACAGAAAAACCCCTGAAAGATCTGGGGAGGAAAGGTGATTTTGAACTACTCATAAATTCTGAGAAACTACACAAGGATGCAAGAAGTCTTAGCTCATTCCTGAGACCATAAGTTGAATCTGACCTTACTACCATTTCAGCTTCGAGCTAGAATGATTAAATATGAAAAAGAACTACATCATGACAACCATAGAGCCAAGAACATTCACATATCAAAGTGTAATTTGTACTCATTCTAGTGCTTTATTTTGGGAGGTTTTGGGTTCACATAATCAACCGAATTTTAAAAAATGGTACAGAAAATCGACTGCAGTGTATTTCCAAATGAAATACTCACTGATAACAATCACCATTAAATGTCATAATACTTGCTGGTAGACATTTTCAGACCAGATAAGATGAAGTGATTGAAGACCAGTGGAGAAGTCATTGAATTGATTTCAGACCAATGGGGAAGTGATTAAAGAAAATATTATTGACAAAAGACAGAGGTAAATGATTAGAATTGAAGTTTCTTATTGGTACTTGATCAATTCAAGGGACATAGGCCTTTCATTACATAATTCACCACTCCCATGTTTGTATGCCAAATGTTTCTTTCAATGCAGCCTCATTCAATAGTTAAGAGCTATTCTTTGTATTCAACTAAATAAGTGAGAGCTACATAATTGGAGTCTCTGACACATTTTTAATGCTTTGGGATCAGGTATAGATAGAATTGTAGTTCCTCTATTCTCATTTACACGTCACTTTATTTATTTCACACTTGTTAACTTTAGTTTAAAAAAGCACAACAAAAAGTAAAATAAACAAGATATGGAATGTTCTTTTGACATGCCTGCGTACTGAAGGATAACACATGCAATGTGCTTTCCAGTAACATGACCCTGTCTATATATTGTAAAATGCTACATGATGATTATGTAGTCACTGTCTTTGCAGATAAATTTGACTAAAGGTAGAATTTAAATTATTGAATATAAGGGCATACAAAGAAATATGCCCCCTAGGTGAATAATTATTGTAATTTAATACTTCTATCTTTGCACACCTGGAGAGGTTTGTATGTCAGAGTTAATGAGATGACACTTAACATTACAATATATTTAAGGTTACATACATTTGTTTATACATGGACTAGTGGATACATGCTCCAAGACAGTTCTGTTTTCCTGATGCTGCTTGTCTCACAAGGCCTTCAGAATGAGAGTTCATTTCCAGAACATTACCTCAGTGCTAATGACATCATGTGGAAAACAGTCATTTATAGCGAACAAATTACCATTTACACATACAACAGCCTATAATTTGTCTTAAAAGGATTTAGAATAATCTGTGATGAAACCACAAGATGAAAAATGTAAAATAAACAAAAGAAAAACACAAGAAACAGAATAACCTTGTATGAATCTGTTGCACTAAAAAAGCAAAATATTTGCTTCTTGTGATGAAAAAAAATCATAATGGATCAAAAAAATAAATAAAACTTCGATAACTTTGAACCTGTCTTCAGGTTAACGCCTCACGGCGAACTGCCTATTCAAGGAAAAGGAAATGCGTAATTACTAGGAAATGAAGGTCGTGAGTAATATGGCGGCCCTTGGTATTATAAAGTACGTTAGGACTACATTTTGTGCGGTTCAGTGTGCTCTGACCAGAAACACTTTACCTGTACGGTTGTCTAGTTTACCCCAATTATCTTTTTTCGGTTGTACACCTAATCGTGGAATTCGGCAAGGTGAGTTTTAATGAGGTTTTTATTTAGTCTCTTTTACCTTACGTGTATTTCTCTCACTAGCTACCTCGCTTAGGTTCGCTGCTTTCCTCTGTTTACCGGTCAGCGGTCACGTACTTGATGCTGCCATCCAATACATCATTACCGCGAAGAGATAACTGCGCATTATGTGAATGGTTTTCATTAACACTGTTTCTGTGTTATGAGTGAACAGCTGTCCTGATAATATAGCTAGCGTTAGCTAACTAACTTATCTATGCAAAATGTCCATTTTAAGTATTCATTAGCTTTTAAAAGGCACCAAAATCTCATTACCTCATCTTAGCTATGGTAGATAGCTACGCTAGCTAGCTACCTTCATAACTTCATGCTAAACTGAAAAAAAAGTTGTAAACGGTTGACGGCCTTTTAGCAGGCAGCTAGTTAGCAAGCTAAGTACTTCTTTCAGAGGGTCCTCACTAGGTTATGGAGCTTGGGCCAAATGTAAATGGCCCGTTTAAGTTAAACTGTAGACCCGTTCACACCAAAATCTAATACAAATTCTGTGTTTATACGGACACACGTTCTATAACGAGTTCATCAGCTACACCTTACATGTACGGTTATGTGTGTTTTTCAGTGGTGGAGAAGCAAGAGGGTAAAACAACTGTGGTAAGTATTTCTATGTGCACAGCTACTGTATATCATAATAGAAAACTTACCAGTGGTACAACCTAGATTTTAAATTAACCCAATGGTGCATGCTTGTGTGATTGTCGTTTAGATTGAGGGTGTGACGGTGCCCACACCAGAGAGCCCCCAGCCTCCTAATCCAACTGCCAAGTGTCCTATTTACCAATGGAACCTACAGAACAAGTACACGTACACGGTAGGTAAAGGGGTCCACTTACTCACCTTCACTATTTTATGTTCTCATCTCTCTAGCTCATTCATGTGTTCTAACTAATATTGCTGGATCTGGAACAAGTTTGAATGAGTTAGGACTGACACCCCTACACTTATGTCAAAAAATGTCAGCCTATAGTAAAATTAGATGTATGTATGTATGTATGTATATAATATATATATTTAAAAAAATTATTAGTGTATATGTATACACTGCCCGCCCCCCAAAAAAAGCTCTCGCACTGTAATATTTCGTTGGATTGCCTTTAGCTTTGATTATGGCACACATTTGCTGTGGCATCATTTCCACAAGCTTCTGCAGTATTGCAACATTTATTTCTGTCCAGAGTTGCATTAATATTTCCCCCAAGATCTTGTATTGATGATGGGAGATTTGGACCACTGCGCAAAGTCTTCTCCAGCACATCCCAAAGATTCTCAATGGGGTTCAGGTCTGGATGCTGTGGTGGCCAATCCATGTGTGAAAATGATGTCTCATGCTCCCTGAACCGCTCTTTCACAATTAGAGCCCAATGAATCCTGGCATTGTCATCTTGGAATATGCCTGTGCCATCAGGGAAGAAAAAAAAATCCATTGATGGAATAACCTGGTCATTCAGTATATTCAGGTAGTCAGCTGACCTCATTCTTGGGCACATAACATTGCTGAACCTAGACCTGACCAACTGCAGCAACCCCAGATCATAGCACTGCCCCCACAGGCTTGTACGGTAGGCACTAGACATGAAGGGTGCATCACTTCAGCTGCCTGTCTTCTTACCCTGATGTGCCCATCACTCTGGAAAAGGGTAAATCTGGACTCATCAGACCACATGACCTTCTTCCATTGCTCCAGAGTCTAATCTCTATGCTCCCTAGCAAATTGAAGCCATTTTTACCGGTTAGCCTCACTGGTTTTCTTAAGGCTACACAGCTGTTTAGTCCCAATCCCTTGAGTTCCTTTCACATTGTGCATGTGGAAATGCTCTTACTTTACTATTAAACATATCCCTGAGTTCTGTTGTTTTTCTATGATTTGATTTCACCACACGTTTAAGTGATCGCCAATCATGATCATTCAAGATTCTTTCCGACCACATTCCTTCCTAGAAGATGTTTCCCCACTGTCCTTCCACCTTTTTAATGTGTTGGACAGTTCTTAAACTGATTTTAGTAGTTTCAGCAATCTCCTTAGATGTTTTCTCTATATAATGTTTTTTTTTTTTTGCTTAAAGCAGGAACAGAATGTTGAACATTTGCTTTTCTCTCTTTTTGGTTTCTGTCCATTTTTATTAGAAATAACATTTCAGAATTTGCAAGTTAGTTTTTAAAGAATAATTTAAGCAAGTTTCCCCTTACTCTGTGTGCATACTGCAGATTCTTTGTGGTTGATGGTGAGCGTGCTTATTCAAGGGTAGGATCAGGCAGTTGCAGAATTGTAATGAGCCTCGTGCCAATGTCTTGCAAATGTATCACATTCATTAGTTAATGAATTGGTTGTGCTTAACCATGAATGCATGTATTTAAAAATAAAAAAAGGTTTGACAAATCTACATTACAAAATAGCATTTTATAACAATAATATTAGGTAGCCAGTTATTGAGGTATAGCTGTGTAGCCCAAGCAAAATTTAATAGCTAGAGAAAACTTGGCAGCACCCCCTGCCAGGGAAATGGGGGAAAGGCATAATGCAAGGTGACACATGCCCTTATGCAGACAGGAACTGTAATACTTTCCATTCCATTAAATTGAATAGGCCGGTATTATCTTGACACATCTGAACCAGACAAGTCCATTCAGCCGTTGCTGTCATTTGCAAGGTGGCAGGCTTCCTATGCAAACAGACTAAACGGGCAACTGTAACACTCTTTTGTGCCACTGAATTGTATTTGGTGTCATGCCAGTTATATCACACTACCAATGGGCGCTATGCCAACTGTCACCTGGGACCGATGACTTCCTCAAAGATGCAAGATAAAACATGCCTGTTCAAGTCAATGGTGTGGATGTGCTACAGTTGCCTTTCTTGTCTGCCTAAAAGGGTGTGCAAACTTGAACAAACCTAAAACTAAATTATTTCTCAATCAGAAAGAAAATGTGTTAACCTCTATAAATGTCACAACTAATGTCGAGATGTCAAAAATGTATTTAAGATGCACATCATTTGTAGCTCTGTTACAACCAAAACTTATTTATACTTTTCACAGGCCAGTTTAAGAAATAGAAATAGCCCAGCATTAAAATTATGGAATGTTAGATTAATTAACAGTACAATGTAGGCCTGCAACTATTTTTGATTAATCCTGCGATTGTTGAAACAACTAATTGGCTGCACAATTACACAGAAATGGACCTTATTTACTGATCAGTTTTTAAATATAGTTTGAGGTTGTTTTAGATATGTACTAACTAAAATTAAGCAGAATATGAAATTCCAAAATGGATCTTTTAATAATCTTTCCTGACTTAAAAAGAAAAAGAAATTCCAATATCCAGTTTTTCTGTGATAATTTAAACCAAGGATAAGCAAAGTAGCAGCAATAAAATATAGCTACAGCAGTTTTCCTTTAATCAAATAAATCACACCATCCATCTAGTTAAATTTCAAAGAAACAAGCATGAGGGCGAGGACAGAAATGTGCATTCTGTCCAACAGGCACAGCTACTCTTCAAACTGCACATGATATCAACAGACATGTATGGCAGGCAGAAAAGACTACTATTTCTCACCCCATTACAAAAATACATTCAAGCCATATTTTTTGTTCTTGATTGTAGAATGCTGTTCAGCTATTCAAATGTGTTCTAAATAAATTTTGTCCAAACATCAAATGTGTATGAAGTCAAACAAACCCATGAATCAGCCCTCACGCATAGACAGGAGTTGAAAGGGGGGTTGTATGTTTGTTTGGGTCTTTTTTGTGATTGAGAAAGTATCAATTTTTACGGCGTTTACTTGTGCACTCATCACCAATACATTCTCTAGCCATGACAATGATGCAACGTTTAAGATTGTAAATTTAGGCCATATTTAAGCGCTACTTTAACAGTCATGCAGAAAAACTCCTCTCAGTCCAGAAGCTTAAAATGTTTTGCATAAAACGATGTGGAAGACCACGTTCATACAGCTACCATGGTGTTAACAGATATTTTTTTACTGTAAAGTTTATCCCCATTCCTGGAATAGTTTTGTCCCATACCAGAGGATTAAGTTAACAAAGGAAATCCATGGTGTTGCTGCTATTCCCCTTTCCCATGTGGCTGTTTAGCTAGTATGTTAAATTCCATTTATGAATTTATTGATCAAGAGAAAATGTATTTTTAAATGGAAAAACTTACAGTTTATAATGTGAAGTAGCTTGGCTAAATATCACATTTCAGCATCAGAGTGCCAATTTGCCTATTCTTCAGTTGCTCCAGCATAAGTGATGTGCTCCCTGGCCAGGCAGGATCATCTATGCAAATGCTGATACCACAACCTTTTTAGCCGAGTTAAGAGTGAAATACTCCTACACCTTGGATGGTTTTGGTCATGAAGGTGTTTCTTTTGTAGTATTCACTCAAGTAAGCGTTAATGCCTACATGTCAGAGCATTCCGTGTCAGCACAAAAAACTAATCTACAGTTAATATAATTGGTATCTAATTTGGTCGTTGAGTTTATTCGACTACGTCAATTATTCGTTGTACACCTAATACTAATGTCCGTCTTTCAATCTGAAATGCTAAAGGGTTTTACTTTTTTGAAAAATTTATCATTTTGACTAGTCTTCTATTTCATAGAACCACCCTACACAGCTAAACTTTGCCTGTTTTTGCTTATTATTTATATACGCTAAGATTTGTCAACATAAGTAGAAATATTTAAAAGCTAAAAAGCTTGATCTTAAATTAAGCATGGCAATTAGAAAGCAAATTTAAGTTTTTTTTGTTTGTTTGTTTTTTTTTCGCGTTCTTGCCACCGACTTGTGTAGATGGGGTTATCACACAAATTATCTTAATTGGGATTGTGTGTGTGCACATCATCACTGCAGGTAACTAGGAAAACTTAAGCAAGTTGGAGGTCCTTTTAGAGTGAATGCGGTCCTTCATTGCAATGATTCACATCACTGCCACCATTTTGCTATGTCCCCTTCATGCTGGGGTAATGCTTTTTATTCCACAAATCATCTGATAGATTGTGATTGTCATATTTAATGTGTCTGTGATGACTAAACAGATGACAGTATGAATTCCTCTGCTAGAAGGACTTGCCAGTGTTTGTTATTAATGGACTTTATGGTAGAGCTGTGGCTGACCTTAGAGAAAGTGCGTCTGATCATTGTTTTATTTTCTGAGGGCACTATCCAGCCCTTGTGTAGGATATTTTCTGTCCCAGAATTGGTTATACTTCATCTTGCTCTGCTTCAGAATGTTCGTCATCCATGTATATTCATCAGAGTCGCAAAAACTGGCTATAAAGCAATTCTTTTGTGAGTGAGATTTGATGGAAATGAAGGTTACTCTTGCGAGTGATGGGGTTTCTATATAGTGGTGTGTATAGTACATTTTCAAAAATGCAAATGAGTCCAAAAATCATATTTTTGAGTCACTTTCATACTAAACGGCATGGAAAGGGACCAGATTACCAAGATCACAAAGGATTACAGTTCAGTTCAAGTTCTTCTCCAAGTGAAAAACAGTGTCAACATAACAGATGTGATGTGATGTGATGTGATGTTCTAGGAAGAGGTGTCTGGGAAACTAAGTATCTAGGAAAAGGACTATTTAAAAGTTAAGCATAATCAGGAGCAAAGGCCACTTCCAATGCAGTACCCTTCTTGGGAAGAAAATAATTATTCCACGATTGAGTTACCAGGACTCAGTAAGATCTCTAATAACATTGTCATGCTGCAAGACCATCAGGGCAGCTGGCTAAATAATACTGACGTGTCTAGCTCACATTGGGAAACGTACATTATTTGCACATATTATTAATGTTGTGGTGGCATTTATTTTGGTATTTTGGAGAAAATAAGTGATCAGGTTGCCTTGTTGGTCAAAATAAATTGATGAAATGTAATGACAAATGTAATTTGACTCATTTGAAATGTATGTAATTCAAATGCTGCTCATCTTTTGTAAATACATCAGCCTTAATACAGTGTGACAGTTTGTATCTGCTGTCAGTTTTGCTTGGACTGCTGTGATTGCAGTAACACTACTGAAATGTCAATATCATGCTGCACTAATTCTCCATGACTTCTGCGATCATGTGACTGTTTGCTTTGTCCTGTGATCAATAATGCATGCTACCCTCCACTCCTAAAATCACCCAGGATGTGCTGCTGCTCAGTCAGTTCATTCGTTCAGACGGAGGGATGTTGCCGAGGCGTATTACGGGCCTTTGTGCTCAAGAACACAACAAGATTGCCATTTGTGTGCAGATGGCCCACCGTGCAGGTCTGCTTCCTGATTTGAATTGAAACAATGTTGAGTTGATGCAGTTGAAAGCTTTTACAGATATAGTTTTGTGCATATGACTGTAAAGGTACAGTTCATCTTTAAGATTACCTCTTGGGCTTATGTTGCCTATTCAGTGTCTGAATTCAATTCTCGTAATGGCTTCATATTTTGTGCTGTTTGTGGTTTAAAATGAGACTTTATTCATTCTTCCTCTCACATTTCAGGTCTACTCCCAAATCACAGACCACGCCTTCCTGAAGGCCACACTCCAAAGCCCAAACCCAACCCCCCACTCAATCGGTAGTTATTTATGCATTAAACAGTGGTATCACATTCACTGCAACTAAAAAATATGCATTAGCGTTTGAAAGCAAAATGACTATCTTTAAGGCATTTTTAGGGTTTTTTTTCTTTTAAAAAGAAACCAGTGAAGCATTAAAAAGTCTGTCTATCCTACATTTCTTTTTCAATTCAACATCTTTCTCAGTCTTTTAAAAATTTTTTCACCACAGATTAGTTTGCTAGACAGGATGTTTTAAAAATTATCAAATTATCCGCATGCAATGCATTGTTTTAATCGATTGGTAATTCCACGAAATTATTTGAGACATTTTTTTCTATGAAAATCAAGACTAATATGAGTTTATCATAATCCTGGATATATTACCGCAGCATATTTAGGAATTTAATTAATTAACATAAAAGCAGTCAGTTTTGTCCCACTTGCTGGGGGGTGTAATAACTGGTATCATTTTGTGCAGGTACCTCACACGTTACTCTTTGAAATCTGTGAAGCCCATCTATAGGAAAGGATTGAAGTGGTGTAAGGTTCGTATGCCTGTGGGACACCCTGCTTTAAAGAACAATGTCAGATACAGCCTCAAGCCAATCTACACAAAGCACTGATGTGCCCAAACAGCAGTGACATCATAGATGGGACCCACTGGCATCTTCAAAGTGACAAGAACTTCCACACTTTGATTCTTCATGGCTCTCCTTCATGGTCCTCCTCCCTTGATGGACTGATGTTCAGGTGTAAGGTTGCTGTCTGCTGGAACCAGAACATAACAGAACCTGTTGAGCATTACATTTGGAAAGACTGGCATAATGCCCTAGAAATTAACTATTTTGTTGTTTTTTTATTTAGTCAAGGCTAATGTTAAAATTTCATTTCTAATGGTATAATGGCCCAGCAGATGTCCCAAATAATAAATTGTTTTTCTCTATACCTCGGCAAAGCAGCTGGTTTGTGTGTGGATGGGGGTGACGGGGCATTGCTGACAGACAGCACATTACATTATCTTATCCCTCCTTGAAAAGGAACACCATGGTAACATTCTTTCAATTGAAGAATGTTTAACATTGTTATATTTATATGTTCTCAGTTTTCATCAATGGAAAAACACAATACAAAATGGCTATTCTCTGAATTTACAGGCCTGTTTGGGCCTACTAGGTTTGTCCTTTGGGGTTTACTCTCCTCCTACAGCATGAACGTCAGGTCCAAGTTCTTGAATCCATGTCCCATGTACATGTAGCCATGCATTGGGGTTGCAGGCATGTGGAAGAAGGTCAGGCTGAGCCACAGCAGAGTTCGTATCACACACTGTGGCGCCCTGTTCAGACTGCACGCTCCATGATCATGTGATCACAACATGGAGAGACACAGCACAGGGTTGAAATGGGGTCGTGCGCGTGTCAAGCCACAGCAGACTGCACACTCCATGATCCTGTGATCAACCCGGTGTGGGTGGGTGGGGGGATGGACTGGGTAAGAGATGGCTCACAGCTGAGGATATGGAATTGATTAATCACCATGAGGCTTCCAGCGGATTTTGTATAACTTGGTTCAAACTTTGCCGAAGCTCTAGTAACTAGCTAGGTATTAATCTAAATCCAATATAGGAAATGCACTTTTTTTTTAGCACTTATTCGCTTCTTCAATGTATCATTTCTGATTGATTGGCATTATTGGCCTTTGCAGTACTGATGCTGCAGAAAGCTACAATATGCAAAACAGCTCACTAATAAATATGCTCCTTTTTTTCTCTCTGTGCTGTGAACTTCGGACATACCAAATATGTGTTCTGTGGGTGATTTGATGAGTCATTAATCTCACACGTCCCAACAAGTGAAAATACCACATCTCTGGCTGGGAGAGAAAGTATTCCTTCTTCGTCTCATAAGCTCTGGTCTCCTCCCAGACCATGCCTTTCTTAAGGCCACATATGAAAACCCAACTCAATTCCCAACCCCCCATGCAACAGGAAGAGGCAGTAAATAGTGGCATCACTGTACATTAATTGAAAGAAAATAAAAGCATGGTAAGGACACTGAGTGGATCTTTAAATTTTGTTGTTTTTAAAAAACAAACATTAAAGTGGAAAAAAGGTTGGTGTGTCGAACTGCTCATCCTTTTCCATGCACCATATCTTTCTCAAACTTTTTAATGTATTGATTAGTTTGCTACAGTGGGTTAAATTGGAGAAAATACAGCAAATAATTCATGCATAAAGCTGTTTGAATTTAGTGCTTTGGAAAAATCCTTTAATGTTTTATTAAATTATGAATTAGGAATATGTAAAAACCCTCTGAAGATTGTTAGATTTTATAGTCTTGTCATTCTAACATGAAACTACTAAGGGTGTTGTCACATTTAAGGCATTTCTGTGAAGTGGTCCCAGACTGCTTGTTTCTGCATATGTGAACATGTCAAGTTATTTAAGACCCCTCTAAATGGACACCAAACCACTCAGACCAGCTTTCAAGGTGTTCTCAGTGTGACAGATTTGTTGTTCACACTGTGGTCTGATTAATTTCTGCACTGTGAAAACAAAGTGACTGTGGTCCATTTTATGTTTACAGCAAATCCTGAGGATTGCCATACACAAAGCATCAATCTTCATCGGTAAAACAAAACTTAAGGAAAAAAAGGCTGGTTTTTGTTCTCTTTTATTTGCTTTATGAAAAAAACAGCAGTTTTTATGAGGTCATCTTTAAAAAGCTACACTTACTTCATTGTTACACAGATGGGGTGTGAACAGCAAGAAATCTGAGCTCTCATCAGTGCTAGTGAAGACCAGAAAGAGAACCAAGTCCTCTACAAATTTAACTTACATTTTGAACATAAAAGAACTGACATCAGTTACAGCTGGGTTCTCTGAGGTTCCTGAATTTGGAAAGACTACCTGGAACTGAATCAATGTGCTTTTTTCACCTAGGTTACTGTTAAACCTTCAGTGATAATGTTCCTAAATCAAAAGCAGATGTCCCAAATAATAGTTTCTTCTCAATACCTCAAAGAAGCATCTGTTTTGTGTGTGTTTGTGGAGGGGAGCGGTGCCTGCACTGCTGACAAAGGCAGCGTGTTACATTATCATACCCTCCTTAAACAGAAACATGGTAACACACTTTCTCTTTGAGAATGTTGAACAATGTTTGCTTTATCTGCCCTCAGTTTTCATTTACAGTAAAGAAGATTACAAAAAATAAAGTCATGAAATGTTCTCTGAATTTACATTGCTGTTTGGACCTACTAGGTTTGCCCTTTGGGGTTCATTCTCCCCCTACAGCATGAATGTCAGGTCCAAGTTCTTGAGTCCATGTCCCATGTAGATGTAGCCATGCATTGGGGTTGCTGGCATGTGGAAGAAGGTCAGGCCGAGCCACAGCAGACTTCGTATCACACACACTGTGGCGCCCTGTTCAGACTGCATGCTCCATGACCCTGTGATCACAACACAGAGACACAGCACAGGCTTGAAGTGCTGTGTGTTTGCAGATAGATGGGGTAAGAGATGGCCCACAGCTTCCAACACAATCATACTGTAAAATCTAAATAAATCTTAGTACATAAAGAAGAATCATTAGCCCCAGGGTAGATTTTCAAACATTTCTGGAGAATGAAGCCATGCCAAATTTGTGGATTATTCAAATGCTGCCCCTGGGGATCAGGGAAATGCTTGAGAAACAAACAAATAGAAATATACATGTAACCACTATTTGCATGTACTATAATAATATATTTTCATGAGAACATGAATATTTTGGTTGTTTTGAATGTAAATATTTTGATTAAGGATTTAAATTAGGATAATAAACAGGTATTCTAATCTACATTGTTCTATTAAAGTTGGATGCTGGCTCAAGTATCAAACCATTTACAGCATGAAATTAGGTTTAAATGAGCTCTGTGCAGCATTTTCTGTACTGTCAAATTAATTTGTTGACACGGCAGAAATTTATAAAACCATGCAAAAACATGGATTTAAGATTAGCACATATGGGAATTGTGATCTCATGACTAGAAAACCATACTGAATCTTGTAATGTTGTAATAATGTCCAAACAGTCCAGATGAACCCATTCACTTTAAGAACACAATTTCTGTGTGTATCGGGATCCAATAAATATTTGGTTAAAGGCAACTTCTTTAGAAGAACATTAATGCCCTTTTCCTGAGCCAAGCCACTGATTAGGTCCTTCATTGAAAGAGATTATTAAAAGCCAGCATTCCTGAACTAAATCGAGTCTGTATATATATTAAGTGCTAGAAGTAAAGGCTAATGTGGTATGGTAGTTCGCACCGCTTTCTCACAGCACTGTTGGCCTGGGTTCAATTCCTTGTCTGGCTGCTGTCTTTTTGGAGCTTGTGGGTTTCCTCTGAGTATTCTTTCCACATTCCTAAGATGTGTGTTTTAGGCTTTTTGGAGTCTCTAAACTGGCCTTGTGCATGTGTATGTCCTGTCCATGATTGGTTCCTGCTTTGTGCTCTTGTGCTGCTGGGATAGGCTGTGAACTTGAATTGGAATAAGTGAATTTAGATGAATGAATAATAAAGACTATTGAAGTGAATGAAAAACCATGCTTCCATGGAAATCAGCAATTTTGTTCCTCAAAATGGGCATGATGGATAATATGTTGTGTCAGTTGTTTAAATTTGTGCTTAGAAATTAAAATAAATTTCCACTATTTATAAATGAGAAGTTAATTGATATATCCTCCCAGTAGTAATTCATAATCACTAACTCTGGAATGCAGAGCTCAGCATTTTCCTATGCATAATTCCCAGAACTAATCAGGTTGGGATGCTTAATCAATTTCACACTTAAAAGGATATAGGCATTATTGCAGAACTCTAGGTATCATGGCTGGTGACTAAATACAGTGATTGATGACTACCATCAAGGATGAGGGCAAACTGTCTGTCTACTCCAGAGATGACTTAGGACTTTAAAATCCTAGCAGGTGCTCCAGGGATTCTCTTAACACCTACTACTACTCAAATTCCATCTGATTAAGGCAAATCACTGAACGAGGTGAAGTCCTGCAACAGCAAGTTACAAGTTGGCTTAATTCCCATTCCCACAGTATACTGCTTCCCATTGTATACAGCCCAAACCATTTAGAATTTTAACAAGCATGGTGCTGAGTTTCAGCAATTCATCTTGTCAGACATACTAAAAACTAAATGCGACAAACAACAGAATTGTAGTTTAAACAATGGTTTTTTCTGGACTGACTCCCACATGAAAAGTTGTGAGAAGCACCAAAATAGGTGGGAACAAGAAATATCACTTATCCAACAATCTCCCAATCATCCCTGTTGCATAAAATATGAACATGTGAAGAGAGAACAATGGAATCTCAGTTCAATGAACTACACCTCAGCTGTCTCCTGGGATTCTGTTTCAGTTTAGCCTGTTGCCAGTTCCCATCACTGAATAAGTAAACAGGAGAGGTTGAGAGGTCCAGCAACACAGAGCAAGAATTCCCAAGCTCATTAATCAAGAGCATACTTATACAATCATCACACTTTTCTATCGTAATAAGGTTTTGGAATAAGGATATAATTTGACTGTCAATATGATTTCCTGGAATAACGGGTGGGCAAAAGTTGATTAAACACTGTGCTAAATGTGAGTCAGAGAAGTTAAGCCTATTTCTTCTATTCTATTTCTACTTCTTGAGTTTTTTTCTTTAGCAAAAAAGGCTCTTATGTGATCTAAGTATAATCAAAGATCACTTGTACCCAAAGCTTTGAACTACTGTTAAGAATTTGTCATTGACCACAATAAACTAGAGATTGGAGACAATTTCCAAAAATAACAGGGTAGATGAGTACAGAGTCTACCAAACAGTGCAGAACTTCCAGCGAACAGTCCAGAATTGGTTAGAGAAAAGACTCACCTTTGGGATTGTCTTCACTTAGAGGATCCAGGAAGTCGATGCAGGGGTTCAGATCAGCCATTTCCAAAATGGATTTTGTCTTCGGTGTCCTGGGCTCAGAGAAGTGGAGGTAGTTACTTAATTTAGCTGCCTCAGAGGGTGTCAGGCCTATAGGGCGAATAAAGAAAATAAAATGAGGTCTGAGGTGAGCATCAAATTATACACTCAGATCCAAAGTCCTAGTTAGCTGCATATCCAAAAGTAAACACATGCACACCATCACACAGTGGAAAGTTGTGTGATGACAATGACCATACCCTTGAAGCTGTTGTTAATCTGTACAGTGCCATGAGGGCTCTTAATGCACGCGCCACGTGGTACGACAGACACCTCTTTATCAATGGTATATACTGTCACAGCCAACCTCTTCTCTTCATTCACTTTCACCTACAGATAGAGGAGAAACACTGTCACCACTTTATATTAACAGCAAATATGCAGTCAACACATGTTTTAACCCAGATTGAGTTGAACTTCATGAGTTGGATTGTACTTTACACATTCAGCACTCATTTTAATTCTCAATCATATTATTTTCTCTATTTTATAAATGAAACATTGGTCTCCTACCATTCAACATTCCAAATATGCCTTTTCAAAAATGCTGAAAAGTAGTGAAATGTGAGCTCATTGTAAAAATTCTGTGAAGCACACGTCTGTTGACAGCTGCTGAAGACTATTAGGTCGGGATGCTGCCATGCGTTGGTCCCGAGCATTTCTTAGCCTCACCGTGACAACGTCTTCCAGAGTCTCGTCTCCCTCGCCGTGGTTCTGGATCTCCGTATGCTCATATTCATGTGACGGGTCACCCACGAAACGCCCCTTTACTGCCACTGCCACCTCTCCTATCATAGCCTCAGTGGCAGGAGGGAGCAAGTGCCAATCCATGCAGTTAAAACTACATCAGAAAATGTATGGCATGTCGCAATGCAGAGTTAACCTTTACATATCCTTTTATACAAATTGAGTTATTATATTTATTTGTATTTCTAGAATCGCAAAGAAAAATGTAAATGAAACAAATACCAACCTGAAATGACTTTTTACATGATTTTATCTCAGCATTATTTTTCTAACTATGCATTTCCCATTGCTTTTATAAAAGTATAAGGTTGGGTTGTCTTCCGTTTCTGTTCTAATAGTAACGGGGACCTATCCCAAACCCTCTTTAACAAGCTAACCTAGCTAGTTAGCTAGCTGTTAGCTAACGTAACTACTACGCAGAGGCGCCGTAGGTCTCGTGGTTGAGCATGGAGAAAAAAGAGAAAATATATGTTTCTTACCTGTATAGACACGTTCTGCTCAATTCATCCTCTCCAACCCCCTGAGCTATGAAATAATCATTTTTGATTCCCACAATCTTTCCCCAAAAAAGGACCCGACTGAATTTGTAATTTATCTTCAGAATGACCATAGAGGTCTGAAGGGCTGCTCTCTGCTCTATATTCAAGGTAAATCCATTTACAGACACTAAATCCAATGAATAGTACAATGTATTTGAATCCATCTCAATCCGCTTGCCGTATTGTTATAACAGGTGTATTATAATATACTTCTATTCATCGTATGCAGTTGGCACTCATAATCTTAGCTTGATAGCCGTTGCCTCAGTCCCTTGGGTTTGCCAAATAAACAAATCTCCTGGTTACTCGTTTCCGTAGCAACAAAGTTTGGAACGCGGCTGGAAGATGGCCGTACTGAAACTGAAAAATACGGGAAAACACTCCCAAACAGAAAGCTGCAAGGAACGGAGATAACGGCTGGCGCGAACACGGGAAAACACTCGGTGTTTTTAATATAAAAAATTGAAATCTGTAAATGTATACGTAAACTTTAAAAATTATTGGTTTTAGATGAAATAACAGGTATTTATTGCTACTAAATATTTTAGTACTTCACAGAACTACCGATTATTCATTATTCAGTTCTCACCAAAATTAGGTCACAAAAGCAAAGTGACTTTTCCTTTAGGACAAACACCAAAAATACAGTCAGTTGGATCAGTCCCTGTAGATGTGAAACATTAAACAAGTTGCCACACAGCTGGCAGATGTTACAGGTAATTTGCACGATACCAAGAACTTTTAGTGTATTGTGAATGATACCAGGAACTTTAGTACACATTTACAGGTGATCATGCAGTCATTTTCTTACTGTAGATGTGTGTGAGAGAGGGATTTCTGGATTATTACCAAGCAAGTGGAGAATCCATGTGATTTCTACGTGTGTATAGACTTTCCTAATATGCGACATGCACACCTTTGTGTATACTCACAGGGCTCCATGTACAAAAGAATGTCCTTCAGTGTAACTTTCATTGTTAAAAACGTTTTTATCTCTCTAGCGCTCGCTCGCTCGCTCGCTCTCTCTCTCTCTCTCTCTCTCTCTCTCTCTCTCTCTGCAAACTGTTGATTCAGTGTCTGCATATTGCTGGTGATGTCATCATGCCTATACTGACACACACATCACAAAACGTCCGTCTAGTTAGATTCCATCACTATAGAGCTTGGCTCTTGGCTTCTTTCGCTCTTTTAGACATATGGCCTAAACCAAGCAGCTGGAAGCTTCTGCTTGACACTGCTTTGACCATAACTTATCTCCCAGACCTCAATGATCTTTGACCTTAACTCACCTCCCAGACCTCAGTGTGCTTTGGCATATGGTACTGAAGTGGGAAACGTTTGGACAGGAAATGGGAGGAGAGGGAGGGCATGAGCAGAGAAGGGATGCAGAAGAAGTGTACTGGAAAAACGCAACCTGGTACGGAATGAAGGAATTTGCCAGCGTTGATCAGCAACAGATGGAAACAAAGTAGTTTGGTTTCTGCGAGTCATAGCTGGCATCTGGGTTTACAAAACATAAAAGGGAAAATGTAGTGTATTTTCAGAGGCTATTCTTTCATGAACTAATTTGCAAATGTTCTAATTGTTCAGAAAGAGATTCAAGATATATGATTACTCTACTTTATTTCTCTGTGCCCAGTTGTCTACAATGATGAATGATAAATCATACAATGATGAACAGACTGCTGGCAGTTTAATGAGGTTCCCCACTAAAAGTTCTGTCACACTGAAGCTGAATAAGCATAGTTCCCCCTGTATGGTTTGGTAGCTCATGCCACAATCCTGCAACTGAGAGTGCTATTGACCACCAGTGTTGCCATGGGAATAATCCCTTCAACAAAAGGGAGGGATCAGAGGGGAAGTGGGCTTTGTGGTTGGCTGGCAAAGAGATCAGTCATATACACACCAGATTATGAGGTTAGAGCCATCAATCATGACCTGGATAAAAAGAAGAAACTAGCACCCCACAAAACGGCCACAGTAGTCCACTGCCATTCAGTACTTCTTCTCTAGATAATAAAACTAGAGGTTTCCAGTGATGAACAGGGCATTCCTGTATGTGCTTCAAAGGGAAGGAAGCATGAGACAAAGGAGAGGACAAGAAAGGAAAATAAACATATGGCTGAAATTTGCAGTGGGTAATTTTGAAATAGTCCATAGCCAACCCAGTACCCTGTCCAATCAAAACAACAGTTAGCGAGCTGACAATATTTCAATGTCGCAGTTTTGAGCCAAAACCAGCTGGAGCAAGATTGTCTACAGTGTGAATGGAATCACAGTGTAAACTGAGGTCTGCAACAGAGTGCCTGCCATGTTTAAAAAGACCACATTCACGGCATGGCACACATCGCTGTTGGAGAGATATTCCAGTATCCGTTTTTACACTGTGCAACCAGACCACATCAGCATGATTCAGAAGTGTGCAGAGGCCAGACTACAACCACTCCTACCCCAAGATGCTCTCCGAACACTGCCCCTACTTACCATGATTCCACAGTAGTAACTCACGTTTGCTCCGCCCCAATATGCCGACACCGTTTACTGGACTTGGCGGCTTAGATCACCGTTTCCAGTCACTGTCCAATAGCTTTTCTCTTGTGCACATCTGGGTGTTATGCATGGATGTCTCTGCAGATCATCCTCTTTTCCCTTTACAAAGCCACAAAACTACACAGTGGAGCTTGTTCCTAAATCTTTTCTCTTAGCTATATAAAGAGAGCCAGACATATCCATAAATACAGCCACACCCTCCCTTCTCTATATGGTCTCTCTCTAGCTAGCTAGTGCATTCCTTCAGTGGAAAATCCCTCAAATCTTCAGCAATGCTCTTTCTTTTATATCTTCTACATTTTACCATCCAGGCCAGTTTCAGAAATATTTTCTTCCCTCACTTACCCTGCAACTGACAGACATGTACACTACCTATACACATACATATCAAACTGCATTTTCCTCTTATATTTAAACATTCTCTGCAGTACTCTGATGTCACAGATGGTGTCTCCGCACAATAGTCTTGCTTCAGGACACACACACACACACACACACACACACACACACAGACGTAACTAAATAGCCATCAAATAGCTCCAGTATTGCTATGACTGCATGTGCCCTTTCCACCCTGAAAGCATTAAAAATCCCAGAATGCCGCACTTGTAGTCTGGGCCTCCTGCCACTTGAGGTGACCTTTTCACCCTAGGCTCAAACACTCTCCCTTATCTTCATTTGAATTTGATGTGTGTATAAATGTACTTAGGTTATTAAATGTTCTGGAGCTTTTATAAAACTGTCCTTGGCTCTAAAAGCTGTTAGGCTATTTCTGGCCATCACATCTCATATAAATAAGACCGTAAAACTAAATATATAACAAGTGTATGTGCACATATAGTCTAGACAGTTATATGATTATATATATATATATATATATATATATATATATATATATATAAGCATTCAGTTCTTTTTAAATATTGTATATGTATTTATATATATATATGTATTTATATGTAGTATAACTGCACTTTGTGATATCGATCCCATACAGACAGAAATGCATAAAATAAATGAGGGAGTTCTCTTTACATATTGTTTTCATTTCTTGCAGTTAAAAAATCCTGTAATGGAAGCCAAGTAAACTCGGTGACCTTTCAGATTGTCTGAGGGTGAAATCACACAGAGAAGGAGATTTAGGAGGAATTCTGCAGGGTGCACATGCAAACCCCCCAACCACAAAACACAGATTTGAAAAGTGTTATATATCATTTTCAAGACTTTACCTGAAGAAATGTCTATATATTTCCACTGTCATAAGAGATGAATTGACCGAGGGTAAATTGACTGAGAGTTAATTGGTTTAGTATTTGAGATTCATGATTTACCAGTCAAGTTTATAGCAGAGCAGTTGTCCATAAATGTATACTTTAAGTGCCTGAGCTACTGAAGACCATATAGCATACACACACGCACTCTTTTTATCTCCCTCTCTCCCTTCCCTTCATCAACAGTTCTTGTGTTCTCGATGAAAATGATACATTTACCCTGAAATGTCTGTTAGCACAATAGGCATAGGATACAATTCTGGAGGGTTTTGTGGTGTTAATTTAAGAGGTTTGAACCCCAACTCTGCTAATCAATGTGGCAACCAGATGGGTGAAATGTGCTAATCTGTTTGGCACTATTCCTTGTTATGTCACACAATATCTTGGTTTTAAATTCATGAGGCACATTGTACATTTGTTAAACTGCTTAGGAAATCTATATCTGGTCCTATTCAAATGATATAATTCATGCAATTGAGAACAAGCATTCATACATTCTCCTTCATTAAAAAAGTTACATATTTACACATAAACACACCCATACCTCTGCTCTCCCTTTAGCAGCTCATTAAAAATCCCAATGTTTAGAACAAAGGATATAATCCTACACACACACACACACACACACACACACACACACACACACACACACACACACACACCTCTCCAAAATCCTTGAATTACAATGCCATCTACTGCTCAGATTGTGAAATGACCACTTATCCAGACACACGTAGGCCCACAGGCATACGTGCCCATTTGCACGTGCACACACTCCCATGGCACAGTATGAATTAAACACTCAGAAATTCAGTGTATTCATATGATTTTTTTTAAGGCTTAAATTACTAGAGGAATATAATCAGGATATCAAATTAGAGCACAAAATATTTAAGTAGTTGATTGATGACATGATTTAAATCTGTTTATATGATTACAAAATTGCTATTCTGATCATTATATTGATTAAAAAAATGTACACGCTCATGTAAATCAGATGCTCCTAATATACTCATTTAGCCTCAGTTTTAGTTCAGTTTGGCATTTGGTCAAAGCATTATTTGACGAACAATAAACAACAGTCATTCATTAGGTGGTACTTCGTTGTCAAAAGATACATAAAGCGGCATATTTGAAGCTCCATTTCTGACCCACCCTTCACTGGACCAAGTGAATGTGCAAGGTCTTTGGTAAGATGGCTTTGTTCCTGAAGAGCCCCAGAACCATTAGATCGACAGTTGTGTTTTAATTCATGGTCCCTTTAATGAAAGGTTCTTTGTCCTCCCTCTGAAAGTCAGTGTGGATCCACCTGAACTCAGATTAGTCTGAGATTGTCCCAAATTAGTATTTCTCCAGTGCCAGCCTTGACCCCGCCTGCCCAGTATCAGTCTTAACCCCGCACACCTCTCCAGTACCAGCCCTGCCTGATACTGTCAGTGCCATGAAAGTCAGACTAGTGTTTGACTCTTTAAATCTCTTGATTGATGGCACTGTTAATTATCAGAATCCTGCAGCTCTTCCTCAGTGCTAATGAAGGTCGGGATTATGTCAGTGGTGCCGTAGGAACGATGGGGGCTGAACCCACCCGATGACTCAGAGGCAGTGTCAGGATTCAAAACCTTAGGAAGGTATACCTGAAAAGGGTAAAAAGCAGCTTTACATATTCCCTCAGTAAAAATGTACATTTTGGTATAATAATAATTTACTAGGTCATTAGTCTCGCATTACAGCTTGCGCTCCAACTTGGAAGGACATTTGGTTGTCTTAAAAATTGACCTTCTAAGTGGCCTCTGGTTGCCTGTGATGACGTTCATCGTCTATCGCCATAAAGTCCCAACTAAGCCTTTAAGTCCAACCAGATAGTCTGTTCCCTAACAGCTTGATTGACATTTAAAGCATTTGGCAGATACTCTTATCTACAGCATCATATTTATTAGTATGACAGAACATGTGCTCCCCTAGGAATTGCATCCATGACCTTGGCGTTACTAGCAACATGGTTTACCTGATTAGCTACAGGACCTCTTGATCTATAATTGTGTCACAAATTGTGCAAAATCTTTTCCCAAAACATATATGAATAACTCTTTGAATCACTGAGTGGCTCCTATTTGCAAAAATAAAATGGCGGGTTAAGGAAGGAATAAAGGAACGCTGTAGTGCTAAACGTCCAGGCATTATTGTGGTGTAGGTGATCAATATACATTTGTACAGTCGTGGGCAAACTGGAGAATTTTTATAGTTTAGTGTTCTAGAACAGTGAATGAACTGCAAACTCACCAAGTTAGTGGAACTTTCTGAAGCTTCATCAATTGGCTCCTTATCTTCCCCCTTAACCTATGCATACATACACACAAATACAGACTGAGATGCACTTGAACCAGAATGAATACATATGTGAACCTGCATGTTAAAAAACACTATGTTGTGCAGTGTTCATACAAACATACATTACACTGACCTATATAAATCAATCAATTATTAAAACTAGGACTGTGCCTAACCATGAGCCTTATCCTTTTATGTGGTGGTTAGGCTCTTGTTACTGGGGATTTGTAAAATATCCTGTACATGGTTGTTATTGTGGCATTCTACTTCCATGTGGGGAGAATGAGACTCCAGTCGCCAGAAGGAGTAAAAACTGTGAGCTTACAGCATAGGTATGAGGACTGAGGTATTTGAAATGACCAAAGCAGGTATAACCAATGCCAATGAAAATCGCTGCACACAGAACCACCAACGTGAAGAGAGAAGTAACAGCCATGAAACCTGAAAGCAAAACATCCATACACCCACACAAGCAAACACAGACATGCACATAATTAATTATAATTACTGAGAAATAAATTATAATTAGCTAGTCATTGTATTGCTGGGTTGTTTTTTTTTTACCTGCCCTCAGGACAGAAAAGAAGTATAGCCAAAACAGGCAGATGATTGGTGCAGCAAGGGCTTGATTGACAGCTCCCATGTGCACCTGTTGATCGAGGCAGGCAGGCAAGTAGGCGAAGAACAGATTGTGTTTGTCCACCAGGTGTTTTAACATCATGTACAGAAAGCCTACACACACACACACACACACACACACACACACACACACACACACACACACACACATTTTTATTTATATTTATATTTATATATATATATATATATATATATATATATATATATATATATATATATATATATATATATATATATATATATATATATATATATATATATGCACATATTTTACGTACGCACAGATGCACATGCGTTATTCCCAATTGCCTAAACTTTAGAACCAAATGTGCTGTTGCTGCCTAAAACTCTCCAAACCACAACTTGGCACTTCATTTCTAAAAGGCCCACAAACAATGACATTAAAATACTGACTAATTTTTCTCAGTTCTGCAGAAGTGACTGTATTTTACTCAGAAAAAAAGACCAGCATCTCAAACCAACAGAAAGGAACAGGGCCAACTGTTTGGAGCATGACAACATGGTGCACTCACTGCATTCTATTTTCATTCAGCTGCTGTTTCTTTACAATTTGTTAACCAGTTGCCTGAGTTATGCGGACTTTCTTCCCGAAAGTCTTAAGCCATAGCGCAGAGTTTGCCAGCAAAGATACAGCAGCCAGGTTTTGATGCTGTAAAGCATGCAGAAGCATCTCCTTTCCTCTCCCAGTCTGGATGACTGCCAATCGCACTTTTTAACATCAAACATAGCGTTCGCATTTTGGATAACATGTTCCACAGCTGGCTCATATGCCCAGTGAAAACAAAACATCCCAGACAGTCTTGGCCCTAGTCATCAGAGGTCTGTGCCTTCATACATGACTGGGCCATGCACAACTCCCACCCCAGAGTCTTTCTGATGGAGTCATAAACACATTCAACCATCTCAGCAATGTTAGGCCTACTACCTACAGTGCATGTGATGGTCTACATAAACCATTTATAAAATGTTTACATGACATACAGGACATAATGTCTATATAAGTCTTGTAGCAAGCATGTTACTCATTCATTGCAAGTCTCAAAGCCCCCTGATCAAGCAAAACACTCATCTGAGGCAGAGAACAAGGATCATTCATACACTAGGGTGGTAATTTTATTTAGATCATAGGTGTACAGCCAGCTTCTAATGGAATGAGGCAATTGTAACCAAATTTCTAATCTGCAGTGATGGTCCAAATCAGCTCTATTTGTTTACAAATGTATTCTCCAAGTCTCTGCAAACTTCTTCCCCTCTCTGCCTCCCTCTACTCACTACCTCTTCCTATACAACAACTGAATAATGTCAGTGAAAATGTAGGAGGGGGCAGCAAAAATCAGACAGCAGCCAGGTACACATGTTGTGGTCTTACCGAATGGTACTATAACAGGACAGGTGATGCTGTAGGCGACGATGACTGTGAAGACACACAGGGTCCATCCATACATGGCGCCATATTCAACCTCGTATGCTTGATTCTTCACACAGGACACAAGCAGAAATGGAAAGAATCAAAAGGTTATAAAAGCTTTAATAAACTTTTAATTTTCAACAGTGAAGACAAGAGATACTGCAGAGATGGAATGAAGGAATCTACATGAGACTCAAAAATAAGGGAAAGGTCAAAGGGTAAAGTGACAATGGATACAGAGGAGGTTTATATATAAAACACCACAGCCCTAGAAGTCAAAAACCTTTTTACTTATGCCATTCCATCAGACCTTATACCTATGTTATATCTATGTTAAAGGTCCCTGAGGGATGAAGAGCATGAGGGGTAGCATGGTTTCTTTTTATTTAAATAAATTCACCAAATGAAACAGGAATGTTGTACATCTGTGTTCAGAGTTCACTGGCTAACCTGTTTCACGTATTTCCTCTCTGCGGCTGAGCGTGCGAAGGCCATGCGCACTGCATAGAGCAGTAACCCTGGTAACCGCAGCAGCTCCATCCCGGAGCCCACAAACGCAGCAGCAATCACGTAATTCACAAAGAAAGCACCCTGGTCTGGCAAAAACACGCACCTGAGGCAGAAGACAGGGGTCTTTAAGGGGAGGGATTCAGAGGAGAGGGATCATCCGCACTGTTCCACAGTTAGCTAGACTTGAAGAAACCGAAGTGGGTGAAGTCAAGGCAGAATGGAGCACTCCGAAAGAAAGGAAAACCTCACTTACTCAAACCTCAGCTTCCGTGATGACTGCTCATCAAAGAGCCAACGGAAAAACACATCCAAACTGTCAAGGAGAAAAGCGCAATATTCAACAAGCCTGATAAGGACATAACCATGTTAGACTGCACCCTCACTATGACACTATAACAGTGGTATTGTAATGTCTACCATATAAATGACTCCTCAAATAAACTAGGATTATTTTAGGTACTAATCCAATAAAGGTTCCAATGTTGCTACATTCAGGTAATACATAATGCAGTAGCTCCTAATGTGGTAATGAGCAGGTGACTTCATTGTTATGTCACATGGGGTACACTCTCAGAGCACATTAGGGAAACAGGAAGTGGCATATATAAGGGAGGACTTGTTAAGGTGTGGTAAGCTGATTTCCATGGTGACAACTGACCTGGTGAGGCCCAGCGATGGCAGGATGAGCACCATAAAAAGCAGGAAGATGTAGAGCTTATACATCATACTCATGTTCTCACTCGACCTACAAACACAGCCAGGTTTTGATGTCGCATTTCAATCTTAGACACACAAAGTTTGTTTGTGTATATGTATGTATGTATGTATGTATGTATGTGTGTGTGCGCGTGTGTTCATGCTCATGTGTACTTGGTCCAATGGGCCTCCAACAGTGTGGAATAATAGACTATAGTAGGCAGCAGTGCTGAGAAGGACCACAGCAACAAAGTCGGGAAGAACTGACTGATAACAGCACTCTGGTGGGTCACAGACACAAAATACAAACAACAAAGGATCAGAAAACAACACAATACTGCACAGAAAAACAGCCACACTACTGGTTAGCATGTCTACTGGTTACAGCGGTTAACAAATCCTAGTGTCACATTCTGGCTGTTTCATAGAATGTGTTGTGGCAGATTGTAGGTAGAGTTGTAGAAGAATTGCAGTGCTTGGATGTGAGTTATACTGTAATTATACAGTTACGCACGTTTAGGTAATAGATAGGCTTTGTGACATTAAACTTGTCCATGGTGGAGATGATTATCGACGGAGTGGTGAGGAAGAAGAGCAGGATGAAGAGCAAGATATTGATCAGCAGACATCGAGACCACCAACACAACCCCTTCACCGACAGATTTTCCCTAAGAAACAAAAGGGCAGCTTTACAAAATGTGGGGACTCTGTCAGGACTCCATGTGTTACAACACTGTATAAGATTTTAGGGAAAACACTTTGCACATGACCTACCAGTAGATGTTGTTAGGATGGCTGGCATAGCTCACTCTCCACTTCTTCACTTTCAGGTGTTCACTAGTAGATGAAGACTGAGGTTCTCCACCACAGCAGTATCTTCCTCCCCTGACCATACGCTCACCATTCATCTCCCCAGTACCCGTTCTGCATTCCAAAGCATTGAAGTCCTTCAGGATGCTGGGGGAGCCGGGAGGGGGGCGGGAGACAGACTTTCAAAACAGTGCAGCTCTACATCAGTTTTTTACCGGCACACTCAATTATTCAGTGTTTAACAATACCTGTTAAACTCAGGTTAAACTCTGGCTCATGTTCACTGGTCTGACTGGTCAGTCATAAAAATGTATAGTTCTGTCAGCCATTTTTATGCTCTGTTGTTAATTTCCAGATAATTTAGTCATCACCAGTGCAAAATAACTGAATAAGGTATTGTGTCACAGGACAAAAGCTCAAATCTGGGGGGGGAATGTCTTTAAGGCAGACATCATACAACACTGCTTGCTGTTCAGACTACCAGCAGATAACGCAATGGCTACTCACTGAGCTGCCATGGATTCAGTCTGCAGTGTGACAAAAGCCATTCCCAGTGGACGCTGTGCATTTTCCTCTATGTGACTATTCAAATTCTTGTCCAGGCAAGCCACCTGAGAACTGTAGTACTCCATAGCATCAACCTGCACATATATGCACACACAAACATGTCTCTTAGACATATCTCACACATCCACACACACAACTAACGGTTCAGTCCACATTACCCCTTCGCATCCTCGGCATGTGCAACAGCAGCAGAGATGTCCACATGGCCTGGGGTGGATGACCTCCTGCCTCCCGTAGCGTTCCAAGACCTTGCTGTAATATCGCAGGTTTTTCTCTGCTCGCTTCCTGTTTGATATCACCAAACAGTATGAATCTAACTGAAACCCAACACACTGTAACCAAATAACTGCAACTCCTGCATCCTAAAACACCATTCAAGGTTACCAAACTGTGAAAACGATATAACACTCGCAGAGAGAGCATGTAAAGGCCTTTTCTAAAAGAAATGGAAAAACATGGTGCAGCTACAGCAATACAAATGGCATTACAAAACAGTGACAGTTACTGTTGCGAAAAGACATTGCCAAGAGGATCTGATACTACCCCCATGCTCGTGTCCATCACCAAAACAATGATGGGCTGCATTTAAATGAATATTTTAAATTAATCTAAATACTGATTTAAGTTTTCTGATCACGGTATTGTACCACTTATGTTTTAAAGGCACCGAAGCAGTAAAATGGTGTTACCTGAATCAAAAGACACCACAAATCAACTAGTTGTATCTGAGGTTTTCCTTACCTCTCTGTTGTCAGGTAGATGAGCTTCCTCACATCGTAGCAGAGACGAATATCAGTCACAGTGCATCTTGGGTAAGCCTCTCTGCATGTACAGCCGAAGACAAGCCCATTTAAAGCAGAGAGCATGTATAATACAATTACAACACATTCAGAACAATTTTATTAATAACAATGGGAACACCCATTAAGGATAACTTACAGTGCATTCCATTCTATGACTGATGATATAATAATTAGCAACATCCCACAAAGCATACTAACTTTTGTTGCTCAATGCAGGGTGGTTAACTGCTCTCAAAATTGTTCCCACTTACGTGAAGTGTATCCTTAAACTCTCCTCTTTGGCTGTGAGGGGGATGAAGCATACAAACAATGTTGATCTGGCCTGAGGACAGCAAAACAGAAACTGCATAAATGTAAAAAAAAACACATCTGTTAAATCTGTGTGTGTGTGTGTGTGTGTGTGTGTGTGTGTCTGGGTGTGTGTGAACAGGATATGTGAGACATGGAGGGAAGTGTGCAACATGAAGCGAACCTAAGAAAGAGGTACTGGTGATGATTAGACTTAAAAACATTTATATGACACCTATGATCTACTTTACCAGCAATATACCAGCAAATCAGCAGTAAGAAATTTAAAGACCATCAAAAACAGTTTAATTATTTTTTACATTATTTTAACTGTTTACTAAAAAACTGAAAGAAATTCATGTAATTGGCTAAAGTAATAGTAATTAAAGGGTAATTAAATAAGATAATAGCAAAATGGATTAACAGTCAATCAGCTACTTGCAATAACTACTAATATCTTGCATTGTGACTAATCACTAGTTGATACTGGTTGTTGTCTTATTGTATCTTCCTCTCGCCCACTCATTGGCAGTGGCAAAGCAATAGAGAGAGCGAGAGTGATGTTTGTGTGTAAACAACTATGTGTGCTCACTGTCTCCCTCCTGGTACACTTCATTGATGAGGTATGGTGCCTCAGCAACGCCACTGTGAGGATGAGGTACAGAACCGCAAATACTGTGTGTAGCCAAAGCAGTTTATCTCTGTGAAGCAAAAGCATAAACAGTTTAGCTTTCACAAAGGCACATATGGAAAGATTTTTAAAAATAAATAAATAAATAAAAAACCTAAGCCATTCGGTTTCCCTCTCTGATGCTCTTAGCTGGTGAATTTGGAATTTTCCAAATATATTCAACATTTTGGGAGACATTACATTCAACAAAGAATTTATACTTGATAACTGACTGAACTTCCTTAAGTCTCGATCACATGACTATCATACCCGGATACCAGGTACCAAGGTGCTGTTCTGTATTTTCCGTCTGAACTGAATTGAAACCATCCATCTGGTTTGGGTGCCGTTAGCTTTCAGTGCTAGCTTCAGCATGCATCATTTCCAATGCGCCACTGATTCGACTGGTCAAACATTTTTTTCCACCTTCGTTACAAAAAGAAAGAAAGGAAAAAAGGAGAAAAGAAACGGCTGCCAGGACTGGGCTCTAGATGACTGACGATGGTATCGGGAATCATGGAGGTATTCGACCCAGCCCGAAAAGGGTCGAAACATCTGCTACTTTTTTTAATGAGCAAACCAATCACAAGGGGAAGAGAAGCTCTTCTGAGGGTTGTCAGTTTCCCAGTGTTGCTCTAAAGATTAGTTTCATTTTTCACATTAGCCACTTTCTTTCTCAAAAACAAAACAAAACAAAACAAACAAACAAAAAACAGTCTATACAAAAGTATATCACATTTGTCTCATAACCTGTTTTTTCTTTTTATTTTGTAGTCCTTGCCCTACGACATTTACTATACATGTTATTTTTTTGCACTGTGAAATAAAATTACTGCAATTTAATCATCAATCAGTAATAGCTACTGGACAATGGTATATTTCATAAGATCTCACATGCCTAGACAGGGCATTGCTATTTTAGTTTTTATGATGTGATGAAGTGTCTCTAAGCAGACATTGCTACTGTTTTCATGAAGCAAGCTCAATAGCAGCCCAAACTCCATCATCATCATCAGACACTTTGTTTCACAAATCAAGTGATGCTTGTGATTGTGGGCCACACTTTTTTCATTCCAAATAACATTGACTGTAGTCCACCCATGTTTTAGAATAAAAGGGCACTTTTGGATGCTGTACAGTAACAGGGCTCTTACCCTCATTAGGCTGATTAGTACTTAATAATGGTGCTGTTTTTCAGTGGTGCCTTGTAACTAAAGAAGCATATTCAAATGAGAATACTGAACTTCTGTAAATCATTACATCACAGCAACCAATTTAATTAGAGATCACTATAGTATAAACTACAAATTAACTAATTCCACATAAGTATACAAGCACGTCAGCAAGCATACATACCCCTGCTTAAGATTTCCAATGGTTGTTCTGCCAAAGTTATAAGGATCACTCCCTATAACAGAATATATTCATTGGTCACGTACAGTGCCAACATGGAGAGTAAAGCTGTGAACCACTGGTTCCAGCCAACCGATTAGACTTGTCTCACCACTTCACCCACTTATTTGCATGTCTTCACCCAGGTGTAATGTGATTAGCCTCTAACAGGGATACACTTTTCTTGCAATGAGTTAATGAGAATCTTCATGCATTCAGTGCAAACTACATCTCTAGCACCAGTTACTGCAAATTATTATTTGCAACAAAAAAATGCACATGCAAGCCTTGGCAAAGTGAAGGTTCTTTTTATTACATTATTATTTAGTCTTGTGTGATTTTGCTTGTGAAAGGGTGCATACGTACATATGCCCACACGTGTGTGTGCATGTGTGTGTGTGTGTGCGCGCGCGCGAGTGCTACACACCCAGCAGGTTTCCAGACAAGTTCACTGGGAGGATGACAGAGACAGACAGCACACACATGAGGAGCAGCAGAATGATGAGATGGCGCTGAAAGGACAAATAATGTACAGCATCCATCCCACACTTCTCTTTCACCATTGGTTCACTGCAAACACACACACACACACACACACGACTCTAAACATTCCCACCCTATTTAGAGTAAAATGTAAATTACTTTCATTCAAACAAAACAACACCGAGTTTCCCAAAAAGCAACTCCATAATAGAAGTGCAAAAAAGTGCTACTTTTACAAGTGAGTTCTTCTACGATAATCAGACAGCCAACTGACGAGTATATATTTTTTAGTTTTGTCCGAATTGTGATATTATATTATATTCATGTAAAATATTTAAAATCAGAGTGTAAAAAGCTTTGCAATGTTCCAACTAAAACAGTGACAACAGTTTCCTGTACAAACTGGCACAAACTAAGCCCCAAAATGGCTGCATCATTTCTACTACATGAAATAATGGTTACATAGGCCCAGACTCAGACTAAGCACTACTGCTTTAAGGAATAATCTAAGTAGAGTTTACCAAGTGTAAGATGCACTTAAGATTTAGGATGTGCTTTGTGCGGCGATGTTTTCAGGAACTCGTGCCATGCTTTGTGTTTTGATTCAACATAAAATTTCATGTATTAGGGGAAAAAAATACACTCACTCCATTCGGATGATGAAGGTGAGCCAAGAACAAAATCCCTGTGAGAAAGAAGTATGACATCATCCAGGATGTGATGAGGATGATGATGAGGGTGATGACAATCACAGATACTTAATAAGATGCTCAAACTTACCCTCTCATAATCAGGTTCCTCAGTGGACATGAATGATGTCATCCTACCGTAGCGACGTCTAGAAACGTCACTGAACCTGCAGTTACCAAAGTTACTATTATTATCTGAAGTAGCTGGGTGATGTGCTTTTATTCTAGTTTTATAAGCCCATTCAATTACTTTATTATTTATTTTCTATAGGATGGAAAAAGTACTTATCAAGGTTATTAAGATCAATAATTATCTGAAGCATCTGAATCTGAAGCAAAAACATGTTTTAACACGTTTTCATGTTAACCCACATTCAACTAGACACAAAGTGTTAGCTACACTACAGTAATGTGACAGCAGAACCAAAAGAATGAAACAAATAAACATTTCATTCACAAAGGTAATTTAGAGTTTATGTAGATTTGTTAAGTTAAATTAACTTAAATTAAATGTAATAATTAAACCAAATCATGTTATATCACTGCCATTTAATAATAACTATCTTTCCTGAATGAAGCTATAGATAATTTATGATAATTATACAATTATTGCACATTCTATCATATAATGTTATATTACACACCCTTCAGCCTCTGCTACTAGTGCCAGTCTCCCATGATCCCAAAGTTTCCTTCTGATGCATGAAAACATTAGCAGCAGTATCTGTAGAAAGATGTGGTTCAGAACATTTTCACCAAATACTGCCTGAGAAAATCATGCAAAGGTTTAATTAGAATAAACCTTTCACACACACATGCTGTTTAACATAGAATCACAAATATAACAAAAAAAAGAATCTGCTTAAAGTTCATATACTGATAACTCTCAATGAGTCATGTTTAGGTACAGCACCAGCTGAAATTTTGCTACTTGCCCATTGCAAGTGTGGACCAATCACAAAGACTTTTCTTTTTCATTCTGAATTACAAGTTAGGTATTGCGCTATGCAAGGACCGCAAAGTGAAACACATTTTAGGAGCATGTCAATATTAAGCAGTGGCAAAATTAGAATCAGAATTATGAGCATAGTACAAAAACGTAAATAATCAAATGCCAGGGACAACATTAATGTCTTGCTGTTGGGGTTGCTGCATGCATTTCTGTTTGCTGAGTGTGGATCAGATTAGTGGGGCAGGTGATCACGCTGCCCACTAGTTTCTGTGGTTTAAAGAAATAGTGTGAAGGGTGATTTGATCCTGGCAAAACCCTGGCTGGAAAACCAGACAGTGGATATAATGAGAGCAATATTTTGAGTTTAAAAAGTTCATTGAGTTGAATGGGCCAGAGTCATGAACAGTACCAGAATAAGAGACACTTGATCTCAGAGCTCTCTGCTAGTTACTTGTGTCTTTTAGATTTAATTTTAAAATCCTATTAGTTTAAAATGTCTACACGGTCTTGCCCCTCTCTACCTCAGAATCGTGGTAGTCTAATTTTCTGCCAGATCATGAAAACTATTACACACTTAACTTGTTTGCTTTTAGCTATTATGGTCCTAAACTCTGGAATTCCCTTTCAGATTATTTGAGATCCACCGACACACTCAGCACTTTTAAAAAGAGAACCAAGACTCGTAATCATCACTGCTATTAACTAAGATCTTATATTTTAATGTGTATGTATATATACATATAAATAATTATGTTTATTCTCTTTTTCTTTGTAAAGCAATTTGCAAACCCGTTTTTAAAGGTACTCTGTAAATCCCATACAGACCCAAGACTCACCAGGAAGACAATAAAGTCAAGCAGCAGAACTATGGGTACTCCTCCAAACTGCACTCCCACCAGCACAGTGCTCTGGGTGGCACTAAAACAGCTGTTGTCCATATGCAGAGTACCGTTATCCTCCAGCAGGGGGAAACGCTTCCACCACTGTGAGGCCATTTGCTATCCTAAGAGAAAAAAATTAAGATCTTTAACCAGACAGTCTAGGCAAAACTTAGCATCTAACGGTACAAGACATGGTCCTAGGCATGAAAACTTTCATAGCAGAAGAGGTTTTCATCTCAGTTAATAATATCAGTTTGTAATTGGAACCAAAATGACCATAATGGATAACACAAAGATTCATTATTTTGGCTGTGACCTGTACACTCTGAAGGCATTATCATTTCTCCCTCAACAATGCACTAATTTAGTTATTTCCATGCTTTTTGCAGGATTTTCACCACATTTTGTGACAATGTGTTAAATTGGCTTGATCATCCTACTCTTTGATGTTTGTAAGCAAAAGTTTTACAGCCATAAGCACACCCCACCACTTTTTTAGTGTAATCAGCTATGTTGAGCAATAAAAGAAGAAAGCTTAAAGAATTTCCCAAGGCAAAGGCTAAGTATCAGTATTCTTTATTTGGGCTTTTGGTGACTTATCATTTTGTTTATTTAATATTGTTGAACTTTATGAATATCATTTACTGCATGTGGAGCAATTCAAAGTGAAAGTGGGCATTTAGTAAAAATTCAAGCAATATAGCCAAAGTGCTACATTTTCACTTTGTAATTCACATAAATTGGCCCCTTCTTCAAATGACTAGGCCTGGCTATTATAGAAACAAAAGGAGAGTTTTTACGAAACGACACAGAAGAGCAAAAGCAGGCTTAGACTGCGCCCTAAAAGCCCGAGGATGTATGGTTTATTCTGACAATACGCTATGATTAATAATACGACTTTATCACAAGTTATCCGGGATTTTTTTTTACTCCTGTCATACAACTGCAGCCTTAGACATGCAATTGGAAAGCATTTGGTAATATGTTTCTGGAACCTAATGCTATCAAATAGAAGAGTGTTTACATTTAGTTATTTGCATTTGTCGTGTTGTCATGTAGTGACTGGACCAGCTAATTTCTCCGAGGACATCAGACTCAAATCGTTTTCATTTCTGTCCTTGTCAGTGCGTCAAATAAGACATTTAACAACTGTTAAGAACAGTAACAATAACGAACTGCTCTGACTATCTGTTGCTCACACAAATGTAACAATATATTTCCGTGTATGAAACTTGCAGATTACTAGATGGCGGAAAGTAGATTCGTAACAGCTGTTGCAGTAACAGCGATTGGACAATTATAGACTATAGGATCGCAATTAATAAACGAAAACACTGGCTGATTCACAATGTCAAGCTGTAAAATGTCCTAGCCGGGTTGTCTTACTTTAGAAACCTCTGGAAAAAGTTCCATAAGTTAACGGTAAAAATAAATGCAAAGTGGTGGCGCCGATCTTAATACCCTTATCTTAAACATGAACATGCGAGTGTCCAGTAAAAATACCTCGTTTGCTCCAATCCTCAAGTCTAAAGCCGGAGTGCGAGCCAGAGTGCCGTTCTCTGCCTGGAGTCAGTGAAGTTGCACATCCGTGTTTGTGCAGACATTTTATGCCACCACTCACATGGTGAAAAACGTTTTTGCTCACTACTGCGTCTACTTCGCAACTGAACGCTGGAGCAACGCACTAACGCAAGGGCTAACGCGCTGTCTTTTCCCTTTTCTACAGTGTGTCTCTACTGGTCGGTTTCAATCAGTGGAACAATAATTTAAAACTATTTAATCTATCTCATTCCCATCTGACAAGGAAGAGAAACTTAAATATACGATCACGCCAAGATAAGGGGCGTTTTCGAAGTAAAACATGCGATACGACTGCGTCACTTCCGTTCACTTGTAGCAAACGTGTTAAAAACTCAAAAGCTCGGCTTCTTACGTTTCTCTGTTGCTAATGCAGTTTTGATTGAGTTACACAAGGATACATACCTTCAGACGAATGTTCGTTAATATCAGCAGCTGGCCTACTTTCGGAGGCTTAAGGCAATTTGGGGGTCAAACAACTGAAGCAAAACCTTTTATAGATATTGAAAAACTTGTTCGGAAAGTTTACCTCAGAGGTTCTCAGTCCCAGTCCTGTAGGCCCCACATGCACGTTTTCACCATCACATTTTACATAGCTTGTCATCAAGTTGATCAGTGGTCTGAGAAAGATGCCAAAAAAAGGGAAACCACAAAAACTGCATAAGGCCGGAGGTTAAAGACAGGCTTAAGACATGTATATTTTCATTTTAATTGAAGTACAACTGCATTTTAGAAAACTGATGTGCTGGACCATAAACAAAATCCACAATGCTCTAAAATCTCTACGTAGGATCACAGACCTAATGAGCTTATATTTCTCATCTCATATGTCACCTTCATATTTATTTTGCAGTTCCTGATCAGTAACAAACAGAAAAAAATGTCAATGACACTGTTAACCCCATGAATTAAGTAGTAATGATTGATACATAGAACTGTGATAAAACACAATAATGTAAGTTTAATGTGTGGCATACCCAAGAATGCTTGATATCCCACGATATTATATGTAAATATGTTTGTTTACATCATATAATTTACTAAGAAAAACTGATTAGCGTAAATCTAGTATTATATTTACTGTTATGTAATGTTAATTTCTATGAAAATACCTTGTTTTGGGTAGTTATTTGTGGCTAGGTAATGGCCACTAAAATATACCACATAATTGTCTTAATTAATTATTAATTTTCACCCACATTATTATTTTATTACATTTTCAAAATAAACTTATTCTCACCTCTTTTATGGGGTGTGTGGGTGGAGAGAAAAGACATAACAACATAATGGTGTATTTTAAGACATTCTTTAAATTTTAATTCTGTTTAATTAGATTTATTTTATATGATGCACCCATACTATGTCAATATATGCAAAAAGACAACACTCAGTGATACTGTATAAAATAGCTGTAATTGTAATATATAAAGTGAAAATTCAAATAATAATTTATAACTGAAATGCAATTGATGAGTTTTTCTGAGTTTTTGTGTAATTTGTACATGAAGAACAATGGGTTATGTTTGTTTGAATCAGTTATCGTTTCTTCTTTTGACAAGCTCCCCACATTTAAATTGTATATGAAGCTGATTGAATATTGAGAGAGCAAAGAAGAAAGTGAAAGAAATAGACAGAGAGCAAGAAACCCTAGACAAAGAGAGACAGATAGAGAGACCTGTGCTCTGTGATGATGTCTCTTGTGCCTACGATGAGTCTTGACTGATTGACAGGTCGGCTTTATCTGTGCAATCTCGTCCTGTGCACGTTCTCATTCGTCTTTCGGTAGCCTCCCGTGCCACTGTCTGACGAGCAAATTAACCCCAGCAGCAGACTGGAGAAAGGGCCCGAGTCAGCTAATCAGTGCCTGATTACAGTGGCAACGCTCGGGGAGATGCTCAGGCAAAGGGGGCTGTGGGTGATTGGGCTTTCACAGCTCTGCTTTGTGTGTGTGTGTGTGTGTGTGTGTGTGTGTGTGTGTGTGTGTGCGCGTGTGTGTGTGCGCGTGTGTGTGCGTGCATTTTTTTCCCCATGTCAATCAGCCGACAGCTCAAGTGACAGCCGAGGAATACCAGCACAACACACTCCTAATCAACATGGCTATGATGTTGGCATGAGTGGCAAATGAACAGTCTCAAAGTGCATGAGAACATGCACATGTGTGCACACATGTGCACACATATCAAATTACATCCAGTCTCCCTCTGGTTGCTATACACCATAATGCATAGCACTGGCTGTATTTTTTTTAATTGTGAGAAGTAGCACTAATTGAAGCCTACACTAATTTGGACAAATGATGGTTTTCCACTGAGAAGGCTTTTAGTGCAGGTTTCTTATGAGACCTGATCCTTACAGACTGCATGTCAACCATAGAGCAATGAACATGTAGTGTGAAGAGCATACATATAATAAATTTAACCTGTTATTATCGAATTGCACTATTTTAATCATACAAAGTCATGCACATTCACATTGTTCTATAACATATCAGATGAGGTTTTGTGACACATTTCCCTTATTTTCTGATAGTGGTAAAATTTTGTCATTGTGTTTTTATAGCACTGAATTCCTTAAGTGTATTTAATCAGCAAATGTTATTAGAATATTATTATAACATAACTATTTAAAACTGCTTTGAACTGGACTCCATTATCCAAAACTTAGAACCACATAAACATTACTAAAGTGCTTTGTACAAAACACAACTACCATTTCTTAGATTTGCTCTCTAAAAATCTAACCGTTTTCATTTTTGTCAAAATGGTGCAGAGTTATGGAGCAGAAACAATGTTGGAGCCTATTTATTGTTCCTTAAAATTCTTGTTCAGCTAAAATATAAATTGCATTCACTTAGTGTGGATTATATGACATATCGCACTTCTTCAAAACTGAAAATGCAAATCATCAAGGCATTATACTCACAAAAATGCTGCCTGAAATACATCTAATTTTTATATAAACCCCCAGGTAAGCATGCAAATGCAATATATATGTTTCTGTTTCTGCAAATTCTTGTGAATCTATATTCCTCAGATACCATGGTGTGCTAAATAAGTGAGTTAACAAGTGTTACACTATACAGTTGTAAACTTATCAAAGGTTTATGGGTTTAAGAGGTTTTTTATAAGTTGTTCAGATAACAGCAACCTGCACATGCAGGCATCAAACACATAGCCACCATTTTATGCAGTATGGAGTCTACAACTCGTTTATTTCTAAGTCCAAATGGGGACTGTAGTAACCCATTATAGACATGTTCACTAGGAACCTTTATATCCCAAAGGCTTCTTCGGAAGCGATTAGGCCTGTTCTCATTACTTTTCCATTCCAGTTAAACTGTCCAGACTTATTAACGTGCTACTATACGTGAGACATCGTACACAATTAACACCACGGAGATGAAGTGTAATTGCAATTCCTGTGGTGGTCAAAATAATACTATATTGGGGGCACGAAGACCGTAAATTGATATGTTCCCAAGAATTGCATTTTTAATATGGCCACATATGCTATAGAAACAGCGAAGTGAAATTTGCAATGTAATTTTCCTAGGACTTTTCTATATCATTAGATTTGGCATGTTGGAGATGTGCCTGCCAGGTCAAATCCAGCACAAAGTGTTTATAAGTCGGCAATAGAGAAGTGTACATGGTTTTAGAAGGGTAAAGGGCTTTTTGTGCCTGAGAATTTTGACACTTTCCTAACATGCTGCTTATGAGATGGACCTTACATTTATCTGATGCTTTTGTCCAAAGCAACTTACAATTATGACTGAGTAGAACTTTGGCAATTAAGGGTTAAGGGCCTTGCTCAGATTTTCTTCTTAATCTCCTTCTGTAAATGGAAGTAAATCAGTAGTTTTAAAATATCGGTTCATAAATTATGATAATTTTACTTTACATGAATCTTATTTGTGCTGTCATTCCATAGGCAGACACATGGTTTTCTTGTGACTTGATGGGGGATGGGGGGGGGGGGGGTCGTCACCACTAGAGGGCAATGCTGCGCCAGGCATCAGTGACAGCAACAGCAGGGATGTAAAAAGGTTTTTTCACTGCCTTATGGGCTATTAAACTGTTTCTTTTATTAATACCCCATTCTTTATTTTCGTTGTTTGAATTTTCTACTGAGATACTGTGATACTTACAGCACAAACAGTGATCTCTGTCAAAGATCACTTCTTTAAAGTGTAAATAAGTAGAAGTGCCGTGAATATCTGTTTATGAAATAGGTCGCATAAACCTTTTATTAATCAAAGCTAATTTATCTGCTGAAAGAGTATCACAATATCTGACTTTAGCCAATTAATCTCTTTGAACCAAATATCACCATTAGGCCCAATAATGGCATGATTGCACTGGTTTTTTTTTTGTTGTTGTTGTTGTTTTTGTTTGTTTGTTTTTTGTTTGTTTGTTTATACGTGTTAGTTTTTTGTTTGCTGTTCTGAGTTTTTTTCTGTTTGTTTGTTGTCTTAAATGCATATGTCTCTCTCCCTCTCTCTCTCGGTGTGTGTGTGTGTGTGTGTGTGTGTGTGCGTGTGTGTGCGTGTGTGTGCGTGTGTGTGTGTGTGTGTGTGTGTGTGTGTGTGTGTGTGTGTGTATGTGCGCGCGTGTGTGGTTTTGTTTAGAGCGTGTGCCACTTTGACAGTTCCCCGGCCGGATACCTACTCGCCTCGCTCACTCTCTGGTGTCGAATAACTCCACCAGATTACCATGTGATTACCATATTATTACCATCTCATTACCAGACCGTGGCTGGTGATGATGTCTGTTGATTCAGTATTGGATAAACTCTTTCTACTCCCTCTTTTTTCATTCTGTCTCTCTTTTCCACATTCCAAAATGAATTATTCAGATTATCAACACATCATGTGTTGCATAAATGACAATGGATATATTCTGAAAAGAACTGACAAATTACACAAGACTTGTGCAAACAGCAAGATTAACATCATTACATTATATTAACAATGCCCATGCATGCATGTAAGGTATATAACCTCAGGTCCACATACTAATATAACCATCTGTATTACTATGCATTAGCATTTTTGTCTGACAACACATTTGTTCCTTTGGTTAGACAATAACAACATTCCATGTTGGAAACAAAGAACAATAGAAAAGTATGTATAAAGTATGTTGCCAAGTATGTCACATACAGGGCAAACATGCAAAGCTTTCAAGATAGAATATATGGGTTCTTCAGCCTGTAGGAAAGCCTATTTTGGCCGATAGGAAGTTACATAGAAGCTCTACAAAAATATAGATTGCATAGATGTTCTGTAATCAGCTAATGAATGCATCAGTCTGACACTCACAGGTTGGAACTACCTTTTGTTCATAACATGGGCTTTGATCAGCCAAAAGCAGAAAGCATGGCTGCACCATGAAAGGATGAAACTGTTAGAGCTGGAAACTTAATAGTTAAGGAAGTAAGGCACTTTATCTCATCATAGCCACACCTCTGAACACAGAATCCAGAGTTCATTAAATATTATTGCTGTGAAATGTTGTTGTGCTCACGTCACTGTTCAGATTGCAAAGATTCCTAACCACTTAGAGGCTAATAGATTTTTCCACTTTGGTTCAATCCAGAACATGTACTTTTAGGAACTTCTTGTAAGAATACAGTGCACTGCAGCTGTTCCTTCTGCCTTCTCTCTCTCTCTCTCTCTCTCTCTCTCTCTCTATCTCTCTCTCTCTCTCCTTTCACTTTTTCTATCTCCCTCTTTCTCTCTCTCTCTCTCTCTCTCTCTCTCTCTCTCCCTCTTTCTCTCTCTCTTTCTCTCTCTTTCTCTCTCTTTCTCTCTCTCTCCATTTCAATACTGAAGAGAGTTTTATTTAAGCATGAGCTCCAGAGTGGCCGTGAACTGCAATTTTCCTCAAAGTGCTCCAATCCATCACAGGGACAGCAGCAAGTCCCGCCTGCTATGCATCATCTCAGAGCACAAGGGGACACAGAGAGAGAGCGAGAGAGAGAGAGAGAGAGAGAGAGAGAGAGAGAGAGAGAGAGAGAGAGAGAGAGAGAGAGAGAACACTGTAGATGTAGAGGACTCTATGCCATTTGGGAGTATCAGAGCAGTAAATTGCACAACATCATAATGTTATTGTGGGTTTTAATTTGAATTACATTTTAATTTATGAATTACATTTTTCCAATTAGAATGTCTCCTCCATCCTGGAGATATATACTACAGTACAGTTAGAATTCTTAAATGTAAATATTGATAAAGAAGCCTCAGCTACAGACAGACTCCGTGTCAGTCTTGAATACGACTGAAGTAAGACAAGATCCCCTTCATAGTTCCATGTGAGGGAGGAAATGAACCGGTTCTGCTGGAGATCAGTAGGTTAGAACACATGCCGCACTTAGCTAGTCTGTTTGATCAACAGAAGCTTTTGCGACTAGATTGAAGACGTAGAGTAGGAGACGTAAGAGAACGAGTCACAGCGATGCAGATGTTTTAATTGCGTGCGTCTCGGTATGAAACATGATTAGTGTTCCCGCTCATTAACGAGCTGATGAGCCCCTCGTTTTGACGCCGTGGTAATGTGCTAACACGTTAACGCCTTGCATATTGGGCCGGACGCTCGCTTTGCAACAGAATCTAATCAACGCTGACAGCAGTGCACGCACTTAATTGCTTCACAGCAATTAGTTGATCATTTGCCCGAGTGTGCATTTGTTGGTGGAGGCTATATTTGGGTGGCTGTTTACTATTCATGTTTGTGCGGTGAATAACTTCGTATACGTGTCATTCGTGTCCAGGTGCATGTATGTTTATTGCCTACCTGTATTATTACGCTCGAGGGCGTTCATACGCACGAACTTGTGCTCTTTCTTTAGTATGGAAGCAGTAACGAACGAATTAAAGAAGGAAAGTCATAGGGATGTCCTTAAGTTTGTATAAAGTGAACGTGCTGGGTGTAAGACGTTGCTGAGATGAAGGCTATGTTCGAAATAGCCTATACACTGCATACTGGTCCCTACCGGGAAGACCCAAGTTAGCAATCGAAAAAAAAGCCCTGCAACTACACCAAACATATTCATCAAAATGACAACACATGCGGTACATTTTAGAAATATAGCTATCTATACAGATTCAGAAAACACTTGCGCTACATTGCGCTACATTTCTGTGCAAATTCAGTAAACACGTGCAACTTCAGAAACGGTGCAAATCCAGTCACAAGAGAAGTGTTTCCAGGGGACACGGAAATGAGCTAGACAACCGAACAGCTAGTGAAAAGTAATTTATATTTGCGATTACCGCGGTTTTGTCATTGGCATATATGTGCAGAATGAACCATTCGTACTTCGCATTCTTGCGTATTTTGCTGCTGGGTTGTAAAGAACGCGGCCTTAAAGAACGCAGATAATGCAAAATCCCACTAAACACAAATGTAAACCTGACCCTGCCGGAAAAGAACCAGCAAGATGGCTGCATTCAGTGTTACTATTTTATAATCCAGTTCAACCCAATGAGACACTCTATTACAACTCACTTTCTGTCTATATGTCTAAAAAGCATCGTTTTTCTGAAATGTAGAGCACGTGTTTTAATTTTGATTAATTTGCTTTTTGTAATTTCAGCGCTTATTTAATTTTTAGCGCGATGCGTCTTACGGCCACTGTAGAGATACCCCCATAGCAGTATGCAGCGCAGTATCTAATATGTAACATACGCAAACCCTTATGTAGGGTCACACGAACGTATGAAGTTAGATTTGGGGTCCAGTCTTCGCAAGTACTATGTAGCAGGCAATTTTGAACACAGATGAAGAAGATGATGGAGTAGAATGAAGATAGGAAGAGGGAATGAAGAGGTAGGGATTGATAGAGGTTAATGGCCAAAGAGGAAGAGAGGGAACAGGGCCAAAGGAAAAGGCAACTGAAGAAAGGAGAGATGAAAAAAGAAGACCAGAAGGGGCGAGATGCTCTGAGATAGAGAGGACGAAAGAATGAGTGCCCCACTAAATCAGCTAGATGTCAGTAAAATATCTCCCTCATCTCTGATCTCCTGGTAAGATGCACATGAGCTTGGTGGAAGCTGCCCTTTTGTGGTGATCAAATAGAGGCTAATGGCAAGCCTCGTCCAGGTTGTAGCATAAAGGGATGATCTCCACTCTGCTGTTTAGGTACAGGTCGGTTGTACAGAACACTTTTAAAAGATCTGTGACTCTTGCAAGTGTATTTCAGACCATTTTCCTAATTCCTCATTTCACTTTCTGTTTCTTATGTAACTTTTTTTTAAATTTACATATTTCTATCTTATTATTATTTTATCTTATTAAAGCATTTTATAGTTGCATAATTACAATCTGCATTTATATGAAGCCATGCAAAACATATCAGGCATCATCTATGCTGTTTATCACTGCTCAGTGTCTGACCAGAGAATCATTACTGGTGGTAGTGTGGTGCACTGTCACAAACAGAGTGTTACTGGAACTGTTAAACATACATGTAGTAAGTTGGCTTAAGAGATGAGAATTATATTTTAATAAAAAGGTTGGTGAATAGGAACCCTTTTAAATTACCTAGATTTAAATGACCTAGATTTCTGCATTAATTATATGTGCATTAGATTATATGTGATACTAATAAACAAAAAATATTTAACAAACAACACAGAACATTTTACGGCATTGTGACGTTTAACGGGTTAAGGAGGATGCGGGGACGCGGCACGTTAAACAGAATATACGTTTTAATCATAAGCACAACTCAACACACACAAGCACACTACATGGGTCAAACACCGACAACGACACGAGACTTAGATACCCTCATGACAATTACGCACAACAAGGATCAGGTGCACAACACAAGAGGGCGTGGCTATACGGACACACGCAGACACGCACGCACACGCACATGCACGCACACGCACACATTTGAGGGGGGAGGGGCCGTACCGTGACAGGTATTATCATTACTGAGCAAATAGTAGGGAATGTTCTGGTGAGGTGTGTATTTATGGAAAAGATGTTAAGTGAAATTGATTTCCATTACTTAGAAAATCTCCAGTACAAAATTAAAAATACACTAAATATCTTGACTGATTAATTTGTTTTTGGCAAAAACTTCAGTCAAACACTTTCTGTAGGCACTGATCAGTTTTGCATGGCCTTTAAGAGTTAATCTGAAATATTCCTCTATAGCAAACTTTCAGTTTATATATAATTTTTGCTGGACTGACTAGCAGTCTGGCCTAGAGGAAATGTTTTCACAGATAGTTAAAAACCTGCAGGAGAAAGGAATCTAACTAGCCACATTTCAAATTGGCTAACATTGGCTAGCAAGCAGTAAGCAATATCAGGGATATCTGGTGATATTCATGAATCTGCTGCATCAGTCACCTCCGGGACATTTTGGAACAGAGACAAAAGGTAGATTAGCTAAACATTTACCTAACACTTTCATCCAAAGCAATTTACAATTATGACTGAGTACAACTTGAGGGTTAAGGGCCTTGCTCAGAGGCCCAACAGTAGCAACTTGGCAGTGGTTAGGCTTGAACCATCAACCTTCCAATTACAAGTCAAGTACCTCAACCACTGAGCTGAACAGGAAATGTTTGATGTGCGTGTTTGTCCTTGCTCAGAATATCTACCTAGCTAGATAAATTAGTGAAATACAGAAAGTTCTTAGCACCAAGGACAGCAATAAATACATTGCCTGTGAGCAGGGATCGTTGTTCTGTTATTATTCACATAATTAGGTAAGTAGTGATACAGGTGGAATACATCCAACATTATCTACTGGTTTTGTTGCTTGTTGCAGTTAGTTTATGATAACATTCTAACTTGCTGGCTTGTAATGTAGAATGATCATGATGCCATTAATAGAGATGGATATTACTGTAATTATTCATCTAACATGTTTCACATTAGAGCTAATATTTTTTGGCACACTACAGATTAGCCTTCAAGATCTGCGAAACAAGGCTAATTTCATCAGCACTAAGACATAGAAGACCACTCAGATTCTGTTTTCTGCTGAGATTTCCATGCATTTCCAATGTCATTCTGTTGATACTGCAGATGCTATGCAGTAATTGGAGGTGCAGTAAAACTACACTTGTTTAGTTGCCTGGTTTCTTCTTAGGTTTAATCCTATTAGATGAAAGAGTCCTGAAGTTTTATACCAATGAGTTTATGAGTTTGAGTTTATAGTCAGTTCTGGGAAATTTTCCTAAACAGCCTTCTTCAGATCACACCACGGCATTTCAGTGGGTTTGAGGTCAGAACATGGCCATTCTAAACTACAGCACCTCTCCTGTCTAAGACGTTCTGAATATGATGCTCAAAATATGTGTTTTACATTATTAATGGCTGCATAACCAAACCTCTTAAATTTTAGAGGCTATGATATTCTGCTGCAAAATTTTTACATATTTGTATATCTTTTACTAGTTTAAATAAAGTTACTGGTGGTGGAAAAAAAGCGTGTAAACACCAGGGAAAATCACCTTTATTGTAAAGGTAATTAGAGTCAGCGATGCAAGTGTGGGTTTCACCTGCCCTGCTACATGAAGAGTGCTAATTTTTGCTTACCTTCATAATTATCTTGTAATATGTGTGCAATATCATGCAACATGGCCCGATCGGAGAACATTTTAGACATCTTAACATATGTCCAAAATAATTTACTCATTCAGTAATCTCCACATAGTCAGTTCTATATAAAACACTACATAGGATACCCATAACGTACACAGCAGACAGAATTCAGACAAAACTAGCTTGTGCCGAAAATATATCACTGTGATCTTTCAAGAACAATCCGGAACATCAACAATAAGTATATGAGCAACATTGTTACTGTTACATTTTGGCTCAACTGAAATAGCAGTGCTAAACCTGTCAACATATCTGTTATACTGGCAATCCTGATAAATACAACACTAACATGTGTCGTACTCCCTGTGCTGTACATCTGTGGTACTTTTTCCCCTTAAGCAGTGTATATTGGTTGTTTACTACATTTATGATTCTCTATGGGTAACAATATAGTGGACTATATCGGGAATCTGCATCCCTAACACTATAAAATGGTTGACACTCTAAATAGAACAATAAACAGTAAGTAGAGTGCGAATTCAGACAGAGCTTTAGAATAAAGGTTCTTGAAGCTATTAAGACTGCCATGGAATATTAAAGGGTTATAAAGATTTCGGACCTCATCTGTCCAGATATATAGTTGCAAATGTAAGGTTTCACCACTGTTGCTACTTTTCCTAGAGGTGGGTATTCTTCAAAGATCACAAAAATCAATTATCAAACAAGTTACAAAGATCCACAAAGTAACAGCTAAGGTTCTGCAGGTGTCCTTTAATAACATAACATTTGATCACGAGTCTATCGTAAGAACACTCCACAAGAGTAGTATTCACTGGCAGATTAAAACAGAAGAAAGTGCTTTCCAGAAGAAAATAAACTATTGCAGGGCATGTCAAGCTTGCCAGACGCCTCTTCAATGTTCCACATCACTGCTTGGTCAAAGCAGTGTTCTGTGGACAGCTGATACAAAAGTAAATGTTTGGGGTAAGCATACACAGCATTACTCTTGCAGACATTGCATATGAAATACAGCAAACTACCAAACATCAAAAAAGTATGATACAGGGGATATAACAATGTAGGGTTCCTGTGCAAGCTCAGGGTCTGGATGGCAAGCATTGTTGAGAGAACAATGAAATTTCAAGCTGCATAAGGAAATACCGCTGATCTATAATAAAGAACTGATACAATTATAATGTACAAGTAAAAGGCACAGGAATAGGCAGAGCAGGCATGTTGATATGCCCTCTTCCACTGTGTTGATAGGTGCACAGCCTCTCACTGAAAGTCTTTTCAAAGTTTTTTTTTCTTTTTTTTCCGAAGCGTATGGAAAAAGGATCCACGGGTGGTAATCTAATTGGGGTACTTTATGAATTTATTCCTAGTCTATAATTGAGGTGCTTGTTAACATTTTGCTGTTTTATAGACTACAAAATTGCTACCCATTCCAGAATGAGCTGCTATCTATGCATGCTGTGTTTACAATGGTTCAAGTCAGAAGTGTTGTCCTGGCTGGCTACGGATTGATTAAATGTAGGCTACTTTTATGCCTTCTGCTTTGATGTGTGATGTGTAATGTATTTATTATAGGCCTATTCAGTACATACAAAATAGCGTACTTCATTTGTAAATAATCATGCATTTGATTATGCATGCAGTCAGATAGCTAAATAACATCAAAAGGTTAAAGCCAGCTAACTACCTAACTACCAAAAATCAAGCTAAAAGTTTGGCCAACCTTAGTTAAACATTGCATACCAGTATTAAAACCTTGCAGCTTCAAACAAGACATGCAAGTGAAATGTAACACTGAGCGGTGTCATGGGTGGCCGGCCTCCCAGCAGGAGGACCACGCCCACTCGCTGGGAGGACCACAGTGAACACCTGCCCTCCTCCCAGTCACCAGCCTAATGACCATGTGCACCTGTCTGTTGTTTCTCCCTTCCACCGTTTCAACCCGCAGGTCAGCAGGGACGGAGCTGCGCATTAGCGGATGACCTGTTGGGGACCCGACACGGAGAACCGCGACAAGCACTTACCTTTTGTTTCATTTTTGTTGCTATACACTAGTGCCTTTAGTTATGGAAAATAAAGAGCACCTTCTAGCAACCACACCTCTTGCTCCCTCTGCGCTGCGAGCGTCACAAGCAGCAGCTATAGAAGACATGGTATTGGATTTATTGCTGAAAAGAAAATTAATAATACCATTTACTGAATAGTCCCATCATTGATCCTGTTTGTTTAAGCTATTTGTTTAAAAACATATGACACTATTTTGTGTGTGTTAGCTAATAAAACCTAAATGATGATAATATTAAATTGTAGGAATTATAAAGTAATAGAGGTAACTTAAATCTCTCACATTTTCCATTTTTCCTATGTGTTTTCACGTGTTTTTATTGTTTCTTTTAAACACACACACATAGGAGCATTTATTATTGACAAGCTTGGAGATTAATATGCCTTTATTGCACTACTGTTTTACTCACTAAAGGTTTAGGCAATACTGTGGTATAGTGTGTGGGTACATGGTATGAGATTATTGTGTTTTTTTTACTGTAACTCTCTTGTTCCTTTAGATATCACATCATATACGTCAGATTTTTCATTTTCTGTGTGTCACACAAAAAAAATGTAATACAAAGGAACACACAATAAGTAGTTTCAATTTAGCCTTCTGTCTCTCTAGCTGTTTGTGTGTGTGTGTGTGTGTGTGTGTGTGTGTGAGTGCGTGCGTGCGTGCGCAATAGCTGCTGTGGATTGATATGGGTTGAGCACATACTCTGAAGTGAACAGATATGAAAAATGACATTTCAAGCCATCAATGTCTTCTCTCGCTCTTGCTCTCTCTCTCTCTCTCTCTCTCTCTCTCGCTCGCTCTCTCACATATACACACACAGCCTCTGATAGTACTCTGCTCAGCACACATGTCAATCACTGTGGTGTCGAATCTGTTTCATTGGGACAGATGTGGTTTAGCACAGGCAGGAGGAATAGGACAGAAGTAACAACAAACAAGCAGGAGGAGACATGGTGAGAAATCAAGCCAAGTTAACCTGACCCTCTCACCCTCTCTCACTCTCTTCCTCTCTCATCCTCTTTCACTCCCTCTTTCTCTCTCTCTCTCTCTCTCTCTCTCTCTCTCTCTCTCTCTCTCGCTCTCCTTCTCTCTCTCACTCTCTGTTTCTCTCTCTTTCTCCCTCTCCCTCATGTCAGTGGTTTGACTGACAAGCTGCCAGAGATCAGTGTCTGGCTGAGGCAAGCAGGAGGGCTGAGGGTGACAGACCTGGAAGAACAGCAAGAGGGTTTATCAGTGGCGCTTAAAGCGGGTGGAGGGGTGTGGAGAGGAGGGGAAGGGGGGGTGGGGTGAAAAGGGAGAAGAACAGAGCAAGGGAGCCCAGGGAGGCAAAAATGACGAGGGGAGGAGGTGAGTGAAGGAGAGGAGGTTAGGCAGTGAAACAGAGCAGCTGCAGCAAACCTTAGAGAGGGGGTGGGGTGGATGGGGGTAGTGGAAATGGGTGGGGTGGTGGGGGGGTTTCTTGCACTGCCGGCATGGGATGTGACTGGATTCTCAATAAGCCCTGAGCCTGGAGCTAAAAACCAGCTTCTGCTTCAGTGATGAATACTGCAAACACACCCACCCCCCCACCCACCAACCAACACACACACACACACACACACAGAGGGCAAAAAACTCACCCATTTACTATATTTAGTGGTCCTGTTGCACTTATTAGATCTTTGTGTGTGTGTGTGTGTGTGTGTGTGTGTGTGTGTGTGGGTGTGTGGGTGTGTGTGTGTGTGCATGTGTTCATGCGCAATTTGAAGCAATCACTTCATGCCGTGTATATCTGGTTTACTGCCTTGCATGATTGCCAGTTTGCAGCACAGAGTCATTATGAAATATTTGCCTTGTATTCTACTTCTCATTGACAAATCTAGATGAGGAGCTGCATGTCATACTCCTTTGGAGGCTGCGTTTCCATTCCTCCCTCACAATTACGGCTCATATGTTTTATGACCAGCTAAAGGACACGGTGCCTTAAGGGTAAGTTTACAGCCAGTGCCGCAAATGCTGCCTGATTTGCCACTATTTTACAGATGCCGGCCTTGGCAGTTGGCCAGCCAATAAACAAGTGGCGTTTGTGTCATCGGGCCAGCACCGGGAGCGAGCTTCTTCTAACCTCATTTACCACTGGCCTTGCTTAGCCTCAGAGCAGCAAAATCAATTTTCTTTTAGCAGTCCACTGGCCTGAACTCAGGTTTCTTGTTGACAGAAAGATAATAAGGTCATGAGCAAAATATACAGATGTTCTTGCAGTAAATAATTTATTATATCAGTTTATAACTATTTATCAGTTTATTACTATATCAACTCATATCTATTAACTCAAACCATTTCACTGTGAGTTATACCGTGTATGACTATGTACGTGACAAATAAACCAAACTTGAAACTTGTTATATCAATGATGTTTTTTTTCTCCCAAACTTCCTAGAAAAGTCAAACTGGACTTGACTTTGAGCGGTGACACGGTGGCTACTGCATTGATACAGTTGGATTCAAAATGCCTGCTGCACTATGCTGAGCTGTTTGGTCACATCAGCTTCATTATCCACTCCAACACCTGCAACAAAACTCTGTGCTGGCAAACTATCAGCATCAGCTACTCCCAACCTCCCTCCTCTCTGTCTCCATCTCTCTTCTTTCTCTCGTCCTCTCTCTGCTATCTTCTTTGCTTTAATACACCCCTCTCTTTTACCTTCTCTCTTTCTCTCTCTCCCTTGCTCTCTTTCTTCATCTCTATGCTGCTCTCTCCATCAATCGCTCGTCTGTCGTGGTGTGAAAGCAGCCAATCCATCACGGGTTGGGGTTCAGGGGCAACGTGACTCTGAGCATTCCAGCGCTCCCCTCATCACCCTCTCTTTCCCCCCAATCCCCACCCCCCTTTCTGACATCCATCTCCTCCCCCACCCACCTGCCTGCATCCTAAGGCTCTGCACTGCCTAGCAAGGCAGGGGGAAACATGCACGGCACCGATCATTTACTGAGTGCCTTTAGATCCAGTAATGACCAGGCAGCCCATGTGGGAAACTGTGGAGATTGTATGAACAAAAGCACCTGCATGCTGAAAGATGGGGCATCATTAGAAAGAACCTCAATGTTAGAACACTACAGAAAGTACACAGATTTTGCAGCTGAAAAAAATCTGGCTTTAATAGGACAAAGTGAAAAAAAAAGATAAAAATATCCTTTTATCCTTTTTGGAATCATGATTTTTCTGCTGTTCCAGCGGAGCCCATTAGCCGAGATTTTAGCTTCTCTAATCCTTAATTTAACTAATAGAACCTTTACCTATTTGGAATAAGCAACAATGGTTAGGCTGAAACTGGTCTAACTCCTCCTAAAATGTGATATTTAACTAGCTAAGTTTTATTCTAAAAGCAAATATATTCGTCCCAGTCTGGCAGCCTGTAATAAGGTGACTGGTATGGTGGGGGGGGTTTTGTATGCATCATGCATTGCCTGGGTTTGATTACACATTCACTGTACACAACATTTAATCTACATGTTACATGTCCAGAATATTTTCATAACATAATGATTTGAAGTCCAGCTAATATGCACAATTCTGCATGAAATCTGCTTTACATGGTAACAGCCATTATGATCATTTGTTCCTGGAAACATGAGGAAATCAGGAAAAGAGGAAATATTCAAAAAAATTGTGATGTGGGCTTTTTGGGACACAGCAAAGAATTCAAAATCTGCTATGTGGTGAGTCGGATGAGAGAACTCTTTTATGAAGGTAAATAAAAAAAAACCTATTGATTATTTACATGTAGCTGATGAGATGTTCCCTGGGTGATGTTATGGAGTGACCATCATCTGAGATTAAACCCAGAGCATCTGGAGTTGCAGCCAACTGTTCTAGTCTCTGTACTCCCCCTCATCAAAACACATCAGAACATTAGAGGTAGGTTGTGTGTGTGTGTGTGTGTGTGTGTGTGTGTGTGTGTGTGTGTGTGTGTGTGTGTGTGTGTGTGTGTGTGTGTGTGTGTGCTCTAATGTTTGTACTGGTGTGTACCTCTTGAAGCCCATGTGTGCATACAAATGAGAGGGCTTGTGAGAAACGATGTACTCATCATTGTTCTGACATAGTCTCCACTGGAATGGTGAGAGTTTTGTTAGTCTCTAGACTAGAAGTGCACTTGGACTGTTGCTTAGCAGTAGTTTAGCTTTTTCTTCCTGTTTTCTAAAGTTAGTGGAGGTTTAACTGTTACTTTTTATTAACGTTTTCTGTGTGGTGGCTGGAAATAACCACAGAAAAAATTACTACAGGGTCTGGCTAATGACAGATACAAACATTACACACATTCATGCCATGTGAGTGGAACAGAAAGGATGCTCAGGATTTGGTCTCTAGCCATGGTCTTGATGGGGTCTGCCCTTGAAATCAAAAGGGACTGTGGGCAGGTCTCTCTTGATGTGTGGCTTAAGTGTGTGTGTGTGTGTGGATGTGTGTGTGTGTGTGTGTGTGTGTGTGTGTGTGTGTGTGTGTGTGTGTGTGTGTGTTTGGTGGCCATTTGTCCTATATTGTATGGTGAGTGTGATTTTACATGCAGGGTGAGGCGTGTGTGCACACACATGCATCTGTGTGTATGTGCGTGTGTGTGTGTGTGTGTGTGTGTTACTAGTTGAAATGAATAAGAAATCGAGTGCCTCACCTCTCCTCTGCTCCCTTATTGGAAACTGAATATGAGGGATTCTGTGAGTCAAACCCTTCTGACCCCTCAAAGCTACTTTGATTGCTATTGGCTAAAGAGCAATCAATTCAGAAATTACCCAGCAGGTAGCAATGTCCAATATGACAGCTTTAGGATATCAGTTCTTCTCTCTCTCTTTCTTTCTTTCTTTCTTTCTTTCTCTCTTTCTCTCTCTCTCTCTCTCTCTCTCTCTCTCTCACACACACACACACACACACACAACTTTTACACACAAGCAACTTTTCTATCGACACAGACTAAATTTAACATTTCAGCTCCATCTCCAAGTATGCTTGATTGTTTATAGTTCCTTCAAAATGTGTTTATTCATGTATGTATGTTCTATTTATCATAGCGCACTAAGATTTAAGGGATGCATGAATGCAAGTGTGTGAGACTGTATTTCAGTCATTTTAGGAAGTTAATATATGATACCATTTTAACATGTGTAAAGTGTACACCTGTCCTTAAACAGTTAAATGATGACATGCAGTCATTATCATAATAATGGAACACTGACGTGCGAGGCACTGCATCATGAGATGCTGTCAATCAGCTGCCTCAGTCTTATTAATCACCCTCATCACCCATACTGCTGAGACTGGGTCAGAGGTCACCATGTCACATGACTCTGAACAATGACCTCTGATAGGGGGCACAACTCAGATCCTCACTACAAAATAGACAGGCTTACAACAGTTACTTCAGACAGTCTGTTGCTCATTGCCTATAACGAGGGAGAGAGAGAGAGAGAGAGAGACATAGAGAGCAAGCAAGAGGGACTCTTACTCACTTTCTCCTCTCACGCTGTCCTTTACAACACACTTACACACACAATCCACATATCCAGTGGGGATCAGTGGCTGACTGGGAATTGTCATGACCATCTAGTCATCAGCCCGTTCATGTCGGTGGTCTCTCTTACCCACGCTGCCTGATCCCTGCACACTTCTGCATGTCCTTCCTCCTTATGTGAGCATGTAACCCTGCTTCTACAGATTTTCAACTCCTGAACTGACCCGAAAGCAATCAAAGTCTCATAAAGCAGCATGTGATGGCAAGTGTAGCGTCCATGCCCTTCATCAGCATTTCCCAGAGTCACACCGCAAGTACACTGAATCAGTGGCAAGGGAAATATGATCCTGCATATGTCTCACCTTGATTTTGGCTCCTTACTAAGTGACCACACTACTCATTTCCCCTCTGGGGTAAATAAAATTCTGTGGAAAAACCCAAATCAGCACTCATCCACATGCATCCAACACATTCAGGCACATTATCACAGAGCGCTTACTAAGTGCTGTATATACTTAGTAAGAACATTTATTGGTAATACATAATATGAAATCAAATCTACATAGTACATGATCCACAATAATGGACTTGTTTGGATTTGCAAAACAGATGTGTGGGTGTCAGGCTGTACAGTGCTGTAAAAACAGGAAAAATTTTACAATTAATATTAAATTTAATTCTAGAAGTGGGAGCCAAACAAGGTAATGAGAACAGGAATAATATCACCAGTCTGTTCTACTTAAATGTTTCTTTAGTCTGTCTCTATCATTAGACAAGCTAACTAGCATGTCTTGCGCTAGTTAGCTCAAAGTTATGTTGCTTACATGCCACATAATTAACATATCCTTCTGAGTTTGTTGTTGCATCATACATAAAAATTAATTTGGGCGAGTTTAACCTGAGAGACACACCTATGTACTATATCCTTAGTTTAAGATCTTTGATAATTGCCTAAAAGGTTTTATTGTTCAACAGCATCAAAAGGGTGAATTACAATAGCTGTGGAGCTAGGTATTGAAGCTGCCACATAATCGTCTTGAGTTAAACAAAGCCCTGAAAAACCCCTGGTCTTTTTGTCTAGATATAGCAGAGAATCCTAAACTGACAGATATTCATTCAACTCATATTTTTCTCCATCCTGCTGTTTCACTGATCACAATTTTGGCTAAATTCTCTAAAAGGTTTTCTCTCTGTTTCACTGTCTCTCTCTCCCTCTCTGTCTCATGCTTGCCATCCCCCCCTCTCTTTCCCTTTCTCTCTCTCTCTCTCTCTCTCTCTCTCTCTCTCTCTCTCTCTCTCTCTCTCTCTCTCTCTCTCTCTCTCTCTCTCTCTCTCTCTCTCTGCTCCCTCTAGGGTAATAAGTGAGCACCCTCATTCCCTTGCATGCTGTGCCACATTGATCTGGCCTGCAGGTCAAGTTCAATAGGAACAGCAGAGTGGCTCTTTTTTTCTCTCTTAAGGCCCATGGCCCAAAAATTCAAACAAACGCACACATGCACATGCATGCATGGCTGAAAATACACACGGATTCATACACACACACACACACACATACACACACACACACACACACACACACACACACACACACACACACACACACACACACACACACACATTTAAACAAATGTTATGTGTCTAGGTGTCCCTCTAAGGAGGTCATACTTGACGAGTGCTCCACCCCAAAACAGAAACCAGTCTCTTTCTTCATTTGCATGCAAAAACATGCATAAACACATGCATGCACAAACACTAAACACACTCACATACTATAAGGATTGAAATGAGTCTCATTCAACATGCAAACTCACATACCAACAAATTCTGTGAATAAACAGAGCACCAGATTTCAGAAGTCTGTTAAACACTGACTGTGACATATTGGAGATGCTGCACACACACGCACACACAGACACACACACACACATGCACACACATACACAAACTAATACACTCGCATACACATGCTCAAAACTTTAGTAGCAAAATCCCCCGACAAGAGCCCAAAGAAGCCCCTTGCAGCCAAAAGTAGTAACATTCTTTTCACTCTTGTTGGAGTTGTACAAGGCTTTCTATGACTACAGTATTGAAGTAATTTATCCCAGAGAGAATGGCTGAAGAAAGGAAAGCGAGAGAGCCTTTCAAACCACACTTAATAATGTTTGTTTTATCCAGAGGGGTGGTACTAAAACTAAGGCACAGTTTTGCTGTTGTCACTGGAGTATTGCTATTAATATTTACTGCTGACTGCCTTAAACCCATGCATTTTATATCCTCAGTAGTTCAATATGAGTAATTATATGCTACCACATACTGCAGCTATACTGACTGCATTATCCAAGTACTTCAGGTGTTTTAATGCAGTGGTCCTAAAAATATTCAAATATACCAAATACTGGATCAGTCAAGTACAAGGACTTGAAAAAGATAAGACCCTCTTCTAGCTCTCTCTGTACACACACACAAAACATAGGCTCAACACCCAAAACAGCAATTAGTCAATCTGCTTTGTCAGGTGAGAACATATCTATTAAAGCAGAGTGGGGTTTCTGTTTTCATAAGTACACACAGAGAATGCCTGCTCAAAATAATCATATCAATAATACAGTTTGATTGGTTTGACTTGATTTCAAACACTGCTTAAGGTAAATACTAGTAGGGAAAAAAAAGAAATCATAAAGCTCAAGATTATTCCAATACAATTAAAATGCTGTGCACCCCTACAAATTCCTTATCTAATGTATCACCATAATCACATCCAGACCACTGTATGTAATAATTTCTCAATCTGGCATCTTTTAGTCTGTCTACATTATTAGTCAATCTTTGAATCTATTATAATGAATATGTAAATTGATTTATAACGAAAAACGTTATTGAATAAATAAGAAAAAACAATAGGATAAAGGGATACGTTTCTCTGCCAAGCTGATCTAGAAGAATGTGGAGTTTTCGCTTGGCCAGTGAAAGCATAACAGTTTGTGTTTCCCAGGGCCTGCAGTCTGAGTAAACATCTGGTACAGTACGTGAGCTGCTGTTAGCTTGAGGTGACTGCCACGGTGCCTGTTCCTTCTGCTGAAGAGACTGACTGTCAGATCAGCAGGGCTCTGTTCGTGCTCATCTTAACACCACCTTTCATGGGGTTTCATCAGCTAATGGATTCCTGTGCCAAAGAGTATGTGGGAACTGCGATGATCAAGGACAGTTTTACTGAATGCAAATGCAGAGTAGGTTCAGCCACCAAACCAAATTTCTAGAAATTTACAGTCATAATGTACTTTATTATGTTTGCTGTTTTTAGAGACCAAGAGTAAATCTCACTTTAATACATACCTTGTTGGTAAATGAAAAGTTTGTAGATGAAAACTTTTTATTTTAAAAGCTTGATTTGAAAGATGATAAAATGGAATGGAATATTGCTTTATAAAATGTGAAATGCCTCCCAGTAATGGACTTGTCAGCTAAGCTGTCTGCACTTAATAAAGGAGATATTTGTATTTTTGGAAGTGCAAGCATTCTATGATAATATAGTCTCAAACACAGCCACCAAATCTATCTGAAAACTATTGCAGATGATATGCCAAGATTTTATGCAGTGCTTTTATCCTCCTTTTGTTAAAATGTGTGCTATTTTACATTTTCTTGAGAGAAATTTCAATTCTAGCACATAGACTCAATAAAGAAAGCCCACACAGAATAACGCACTAGGTGCCACTGTGTAAGAGAAGCAGGCCGTTCACCAACTCTGATCGTTCCGTCTACTCTGATGTTCTGCTTCAGGTTGGTGTGGTGAAGCTCGACTAAATGGCTCTTTGAGTTTTGGTTGGTCTTTTCTCAGGCACACAGAGTAGCCACTGAGGGCAGATTGGGGGCCTACAGTTGCCATGGTAGCACGGGGTCAGGCGGGTCGCAGCTGCAAGGTGCGGCTTTGTAGGGAATCGTAAACCAGAGGGGGGTCCGCTAATCTCTCACATTCGCGCACGCACACACACACACACACACACACACACACACACACACACACACACACACACACACACACACAGAAACACACACTCTCATTCTCTCACAAACAAACAAAGACATAGATAAGGTTAGACACACGTACACAAAGGGGTGTGCAGAAATGGCATGCCTATCATATACCATCCTGCTCCACTCTTACCAACAACTTTCGCAACTGGCTGCAGCCTCTCCCTGTCTTCCTCACTTTCCTTCACTCTAACTTTCACAGAAACACACACACTCACACCATGCCCGTAGTCCTTTATGATGGAGGACAGATGGTGTCCTGTCTTAAACCACTTCTATTCTTTTTCCCCCCCTTTCGGACGGGGGAGAGGGCCCCTTGGGAAAGTGACCTAAACGAGGTGAAAGCTTTAGTGAGGCTTGAGTGGATCTTAAGAGAGGCAGGGATGGGAGACTCGGAGGTTTGTTGGCCCAACAAAGAGGGCAGAGGTGAAAGTGTGAGACAAAGGGAGTGCAACAGAGAAAGAGCAGAGAGAGAAAGAACCAGGGAGAGAAGGAGAAAAATAAGTGAATTGGTGTATTGGTTTATTGGGTTTATAGGAGCTCGTCAAGCTGGTCTCACTCTGCCTGTTTATTTCTGTGTAATTTGGCAGACTGTTTGTGATACAAAGACAACAGAGGGCAATATAAATGTCTTTTTAGTTAATAATCATTGTTCTCTTTGTTTTGAAGAATGATCGGCCTTTCAAAGCATCAGGACACACACTCGCATGCATGAATGTGCTCCTGAGCTAAGACAACACGTGTATAAATCCATCGGAAATACTGCCGCTTGTCTTGTTTGCTTTCCCACCTCCTGCAGGATCATTTAAAGACGCAGTCTGGAGGTGCTTTACCTTCTCACATACCACCTTTAACTGCACAGGCCTGAGTGAGATTCACTATTTTAACCAACACTTTTGCTACACACCACTTTACTCCAGCTTTTAGCCACCCTAACGTACCCATTAGCACTGAACCAGGCAGATATACTGCCATTTTAAACCGTGGTTCAGCCATTTATATTGATTTGGACTGATATACTCCAGCTTTAACCTGTAGTGTAACTATCCAGATTGATTTGTCCAGATTTACTTCAGGTTTAATCTGGGGTGAGCCCATCTATATCGATCGGCTTAGACTTTCATGGCTGTAACCTTCTGCGATGCCGTGAATATTCCAAGGGGCTACAAAAGACCTAAAAGACATCTCCCATCATGAATATAAGTGGAAGTGACATTGGCAAGACGATGCTTTGCCAATTGAAGACACATTTTAATGCTTCTGCTTGAAGCTTTTTCAGTAACGGTGAGGGGGACTGTGTACAACAGTTTCTCATGTTTAAGATGTGATAAATGCCCACACAGGAATGCCATCTTAGAACATTAGAAGCAGCTATCATTGAAGGAAGCAAGCTGAACATCTCTTATACTCATTGGTGTTATGCAGCTGTGGAAGTAGAGTTACATTTTGCTCTGTGGCAGATTTTTAATTCACAATTCCATCAATTCTTCTGCTTAACATGAATTTGGGTGTTAGCAAAACAGGGACAGTCTGTAACATTCTTGTCAAGCCAGATCTAGTTATTGCATCGATAATTACAATAATTTTGCCATTACCTTTCTCTAACTTTTTCGGAGGAAAACTTTTCAATGTCAGGCAAAAGTCAGCTGCTTTATTTAGCAAAATGACTACAAGTTAAGAGAAATGCTTAACATTCTATCTTCTTAGAGA
>NC_137500.1:15632500-15755000 GCF_041902795.1 Electrophorus electricus | reverse complement strand
CGACTTCGGACGACCTGGAGCAGTTCGCCAAGCAGTTCAAGCAGCGTCGGATCAAGCTGGGCTTCACACAAGCGGACGTGGGTTTGGCTTTGGGAACGCTTTACGGCAACGTTTTCTCTCAGACCACAATATGTAGGTTCGAAGCTCTTCAGCTTAGCTTTAAAAACATGTGTAAACTGAAGCCGCTGCTAAACAAGTGGCTGGAGGAGGCAGATTCCACCTCCGGGAGTCCGACGAGCCTGGATAAAATAGCTGCCCAGGGAAGGAAGAGAAAAAAGCGGACGTCTATCGAGGTGGGTGTCAAAGGGGCTTTGGAGAGCCATTTTCTAAAGTGCCCGAAACCCGGAGCGTCGGAGATTAACTCCCTGGCGGACAGCCTGCAGCTGGACAAGGAGGTAGTTCGAGTTTGGTTTTGTAATAGACGGCAAAAAGAGAAAAGGATGACGCCTCAATGCGGACCGCTCCCAGATAGCAAGGATGTATACGGTGACACCCAACCACACCGCGGAGATCGGACACCGGTTCCGTGATTTGGAGTTAACGCAGGCAGCAACCTGAACGGCTATCTCTTTGTCCCCGCCAAAGGCCCGGTAAAGGCGGACCAACTGCTCAGAGAGCCTACATGACACCTCAGTGGGACGCGAAACGTATTGTTACCCAAACAATACAGACAAGGCAGCGACAAGATGCGCTTATGTGAAGCAAAGATGCTCGCGCTCCAAGGAAACCTAACAGGTGCAAGGCGATAATGTCATTTATAAAACACCTGATTAAAGTTTAAGTCCGAGGATCTGTGAAAAGTGCATCGTATCAGTTGGAACCGTAAGCTGTGAAAAGGCGTTAGGGACATCGTGTTCAATACGCCATCTTCCCGTCATGTCCACTAAACATGTCAACACTGTTATCACACTGGTGCAGTGTCTGCCATTCAAAATTTCCCAGGTTCTATGGGAGAAAATTATTATTATTATTATTATTATTATTATTATTATTATTATTATTATTATTATTATTATTTTATCAAAAATTCCGGCTACGTATTTAAGTCTAGACAATTTAAAACAGCACTGTATGTTTTCAACCTACCTCTTCTGCATATAATGCCGGGGTCAGATTTGACAACAAAGGCTGCCAAGTGCTGTTGTCACGTCCTGTACAGGCAAAGGAGTTCAGTTTCCTGCAGAGCACGGATTGGCACCACTAGTGTACAAAACAGAAACCCTTTTTAAGATGAGGTATAATTTTCAGCAAGATTAGAGTTTTTGGTCGGTCTTTCTCACAAGTGACGGCTGTCTAATCACCTACAAAACTTGGGTCTACAGAGAATGAAATGTAGATTTTAATTCTGTAATACTGAATATTCTATCATTCCGCAATATTAAATGGTATTTAAACTGCAGGCTGAAGATCTACAGGCCTTCACCTTATCTAGGGGATCTGAGACCACGATTAGAAAATTAAATATGGTTACAAAGTGGTTATTATTTCCGTGCATAGATGATTAGTGCTGTTTTGCCAATACGTTTTTTTATCTTATCATTGATAAGAAGACATATATGCTGTCTTTTAGGATTCAATTATAATTTTAAATTTTGTAAACAAACGTATTTGGAAAATTAATAATAATAATAATAATAACAATGAATAATTGGTCAGTTTTTACTGCCTACAGCAATAGATTTAAATAGTCTCTAAGCATTATGTAGGCAGCTTCACCCTAATGTAAATCTGTACGTACTTGTTTGTATTTTGTAATTATCTCTTGTCGACCAAATTGTCGATTCGACCATATTTGTCAACAAAAGTATCCTGCTTGCCTTTTATTTAAAGAAATATCCGGCACCAGCCCTGTGGTCAGTGGATAGCCTACATTTGATCACCAAAACGATTATTTGATACACTGAGAACAAGGTTCTTATAAGCTACTTGGGATGTATTTTTTGTACGGTTTTGTGGATATTGTTTGTCTTGTCTTCTTATCTTGGCGCCGCCAAAGCACAACTTCGATGTAGCTTAGCCTGTTGAGACGAGAATTGTTTCTGATTTTGAAAATACTTGACGGAAAACTTGCACAATTTTTAATATCTTTTGTCATTAAAGAACCACTTACTTTTACATCATAGGCTGCTGCATCAAATAATGGTAGTATACTTTTGTTTGTTAATCGTTCGTTGTAGCCTGTTCCTTTGTTGAAATACACAGTAAAACCACCAGCGCTGAATTAAATTATTGTTCCCTTTGAATCGTGTAATCTGGACGCGGATAAACACAGTAAAACCTTATTCAGATCTGAGATTTTACTCTGTTAAGAGTAGGGGGTTCGCATGTACAATTATATGCGTTCAAATAGCCTATATGCTAAACGTAATTCAGTCTGTAGTCTACATCATCTGTGACTATCGTTTTCAAACAGCTCGCTCAGTCACGTAAGAGGAGCTGCGTCGCAATTAAAGGGTCAGTTTGACTTTTGCAGCACAAGAGCCTAATGTGTCATTACTAGTTTAAAGTGGGTGCACTTGGTTAGTTTCGCTTGCCTGGCCTCTCTAACCTTAAAACATATATAAACAAAATCCAGCCTACTTTGTTTCCAAAAGCTTGCTGACATTTAATAAATTGAATGAAACTGTAAGATCAATAGCCTTTTAGGCGTGTTCAGGTATACCTGCAAACGGTCATCGCCAAGAAATGATTTTCAAAATTCGAAACAGACTAGCGAGTTCATGCATCTCTGCCTATTCTGAAGGCTGTCCAATGGTGTTGAAGAATTGGCACTTTTTTTTTTCTTGCTTAAATGCAGTTTACAGCAATATTTATTACCATATTCTTAGCATAAAAGTTCGTTTTCAATATTTGTTCCGTAATATATATTCTTTAAAGTTTTCCTGCTTCTAGATTCAGAAATAATTTCAGACCAAGCTGATAATTTTAACTGAAATACTAAGTAAATACACATAGCTTTTGTTCCTGCACATAATGTAGTTTCAGTTAAATTAGCTGGCACTAACTGGCCAGAATTTTAATACATGACAACGTGTACTGGAACACTGGAAGAATGCTTGTAATATGGCAGCCATTAATAAAAAGAATATTGAAACAAACAAACAAATATATCAGACTTTTCAAACAAAAGAACAATGACAATAACCTGTATAAGCCAATAATCACCTTGGTTATAATGGGAGTATGCCGTTATTGAAGGGGTTAGTGCTTCATTTTATAGACTGGCACACCTCCATATATTTAATCGGTTTTTTAGTATGACTGAGCACTTCTTGTGCTTACACTGCAAAAATTACATACATGTATATCTAGTATGCTTAAAACAACTCGAATGCTGTATTAAAATCGCCAAAACGCTAATGCTCTGTAGAGGACACTTGTCATACTACCTCAAGTTCATCATGCACCATCAAAGGGAAGAGGTGGGGCTATCGGTGATCGAAGAAAATAGCGAATGAACTTACATCTGCTATTGCAACTATAAAAAATATAATCATATTTCCATAATCAGTACGTATGTATCACTTTAATTCAAACAAGTCTGGCTAGTTGAAATTTCAAATTTGGTCACCCCAAAAGATGAGCGTTCATATGAATGTCATACCTTTTAACTGTGTGTCGGTAGTATGGAACGTATGGATCATACTTCGTAGTGCCTTTTCTAGCACCTACTTCACAGATTACTGACGAGTATATACTTTGATAAACAGAGCAAAGCCCGCAATTTCAGACACAGGGCTTCGTCGCCGTCTTCTTCTTCTTTTTCTTCTTCCTCATAAAATCTTCAGTCTGTACCAGAGAATGCCAAACATACCATAGTGTGGCTTGGATTAATAAATTAATATAACAAACAAACAAACAATATTGTAAAAATGGTGCAATGACCTAAACACAAAGCATTAGGCTATTTGTGCGAGTATTTGCTGTTATTCGGTCTTTTGTTCGTTCGTTTAACGTTTAGATTTTAAATTATACACAACAAATCAAACTGTCAGTAGGGCTACAGTGACACATTGATTCTTCCTTAACAGCAATCATGCGCACAGCCTACGAACTAGGAAAGTCGAAAGCGCAGGACATAGGCGACACCTAGTGGTTTTAATGCGTGTCTTGCCTTTGAAGTCTGGACTCAGTAACGGCGTTACAAGTTCTGGTGTCAAAATGCTGAATTTAAATAGTAACAAATTTAGGCATTTCTAGAATGTGACCTAAAGGAAAAAACATCAAGGTTAATACAATTAATCAAATTAAAATATGCTCTTTGTCGGTGGAAGTCTTATGAGATGTCTTAAGGACGCACTTTTTGATCTTCTGAAGTCTAACACTGCGTCTATTATACAACACAGTCACTGGACCACAGCCTGTCTGTACTTCTTGACTGTGAAATGATCTGATTTTAATCTCAAATTCCATTTAGCATTCATCCACAACGTGTTCCATGGAACAGTGAATGACTGACACTGACATTGAGACGTGGGCACCATGCTTCAACAGTAAAATCAATCACTACCTCAGCCTAGTCAAGTGAAATTAGAACTATTGTTTTTATTTAAATATTTTTGAGCACTTTTTTTTTCCATACAACCTTTCTAGTTACTATACATTCAAAGGAAAAACTTCATAGTATTTTACACTGGTTAACATAGTGTACATGATCCTCTTCACAAAAGTGTACATTATATCCTGGAAATCCACACAAAAGCCATCAAACACACAACACTGAATCTGCAAACTGTAGAATCCGCTACATCCCATACATACACCATACACAGCTGTGAGGCTGAAGTTGATTTTGACCTTTAAACTCTTTGAGCTTTCTGTTTAACTGTTTCTCCTGCTGCCACATCAGTTTATATGGTGCAGTGGAAGCTTTCTTCGCATTATAAAGCTTTTGTTTAGTTCAGTGTTCCATGCCACTTTAAAAAAAAAAAAAAAAAAAAACGTTTTTCCTTATGGAGAGCAATTCAGTATGCTATGCACATCTTTTAGGTTGGACTCAAGAATGTTTGATGGAGGTTGGTTGCAATTCTGGAATATGAATGGTAAGAAGGGGTGTGAATGGTAAGAAAAACCTCTCCACTACAAAAACAGCTGCCGCAGCTATAAGATTTTGGTATTAATTAATTAATCTGTTGCACATCACATTTGACTTTTTTCTATTTCTTGATAAATTCAAATAAGCCTACATGTTTTGGGGCATTTATTTTTTAAAACATACCTTTTACACATATAAATTAAAAACGAAGACTGCCAACCCAGTATACTCTAATTCTACAACGAATTGTCTGATTCATTTGATTTTTTTTCTGCAATGCTTGAAGTCTTTGTTTTTAGACATTGCTCAAAGTACTTTGAACTGTACAACCGCATTCTTCTCACCAGCTCATTGTAATTTGTCATCCACTTTGTGCAAAAATACATATTAAATAAATAATATAAATAATATTTAAAAATAAATAATACATGGCTTGAATAAACTACCACAACATTCAAAGTTCACATTTATACAGAATTATTATTTTTTTGGATGCATCATCACAGGCCTAATCATTGTTAAGACAAAACTCAAACAATGTCTCCCAATGAAGACCTCTACTGAAGTATCCCGAATGCTGTGGAGAGAGAGAGAGAGAGAGAGAGAGAGAGAGAGAGAGAGAGAGAGAGAGAGAGAGAGAGAGAGAGAGAGAGAGAGAGAGAGAGAGAGAGAGAGAGAGAGAGAGAGAGAGAGAGAGAGAGAGAGAGAGAGAGAAACCAGGGGGAAATATGTGAGGGATAACTATATGAGTGGGAGGGAAATACTGTTGACTGTCAGTTGTTGGACAGAGTAAACCTTTAATGCCTTACGTAAAATGTCAATTTAATCATTAGCATCTCAATCGTACAGATCTACTATACATGAATGTTGTTAATGAAGTGCCATATCAGACATTAAGCTGTCTAAGTCTCTGTTTGCATAACTGTAGCACATAGAGACTAGGGTCTGTGTGCATGGCCCTGTGTGTAGGCCACCCATAAGACAAATGCCTCAGAAATCGTTCCACTAAGTGTATTTGTGCACAACTATGACTCATTAATGCACCAGATGGACACACATAGACGCACTTTCTGTGAATTTTCAGGACCTGGCTTTACACATGTTATTTGGGTATATTTTATTATATCTATATCTATATATATATATATATATATATATATATATATATATATATATATATCTATATCTATCTATATCTATCTATATATATATATATATATATATATATATATATATATATATATATATATATATGTATGTAAATACATATATGCAATAAAATGTATGTCTAGTCCTAAACCTAGTCCTAACACTAACCTTAACTTAGGTTAACCTTAAAAGTTAAGGTTAACTTTTAATAACTTTAAAAGAAAATTATCTGTCCTGAAAATTCACATAAACAAGTATACACACACACGCGCGCACGCACACACCATCCTTTGCATTTGCGTATGCAATTCCTTATTTTCCTGGAGCAGTTCCTGGCACAAATTCCTGGACAGCCAGTGGATTATATGACAAGGCCAATGTACAGCAGTACAAAGAGATTCTGTTGGTCCAAATGTGATCTGTATTTCATGTAGATATTGACATTCCCGTAAATAAATCAAACATGTATATATGAAAGAAAAACAGTTATACACCACACAGCAGATCACTAGTAGGTCAGATCATCAAGCAAACTCACTACAGCAGCATATAGCCACATCCTCACTGAACCCATGCTCACGCCAACTTCATATAATTCATGGGGAAAACACATCTCCCACAGTCCCCAAGCTTTAGATTTGAGTGCCTGTATACAGCCCACACATGCAGTGACAACAACATACAAAGTAGAAGGATCAACACAGACGAACACATCAAAGAAAGGCACTGCACTATTCGATTAGGTCTTCGTGCAGTGGCTCAAATGCTGAGGGCCGTCTCAAGGGGTCAAGCACGCAGGGTCACTGAAGACTTAAGAGAAGCCAGTGCAAGTTCCAGAATGGCAACATGTGTGTTAGGTGGGGGAAAAGCAACCATGGTCTAAAGACGCCATTATGTTATAATGCAAGACACTTCTGTTCTTTTGTCATCATATAACCATTGGAATGTTCTGTCATGTAAGAATGAAACTGGGCTCAGTTTGTGCATGAATGCTGAGGAAAAGCTCCAGTTGTTGAGGGATTGACAAGAGAACCGGGTTTGTTTTTTTTAATCAGGTTGTGGGCTGTTTCAGCATCACACTGTTCAGTTAATAAAGTTAAAATCTGATCTAAGGCAGAAAGACAGTTGCCCAACCTTAAAGAGGAAGCAGGCAGAGTCTTTGGAGAACAGCCGGTCGACTACACCGACCGACCAGCTCAAGGCTAGGCAACTGCAGGGGTTAAATTCATCAGGAAATGTACCAACAGCTCTCCATACAGCTCCTAAAATATTCATATTCATACTGACATCCATGCAGGGAATGAATCTCGGGACAGGTGTGAAGAATGCGGTAGTTGGTGGGTGGATGAGGCTAGCATACAGAGCGACAGCAAATCCACACTGAAGCACGGACGGGGGAAATGGTTCAGCTGGGGCGTCATTCCCTCCCCTCTCCTGTCACTCTCCGCTTTTGTGATCTTACCATTCGGGTTTTCTCCTTTACCTTCATGTCTGTCACAAGAGCAGCTCTGATATTTATTACATCTCGCTCAAGCTGCCCTGTGCTGTTACAATTCTGCTATCCTGTCTGGTTCAAAATGTACTTGAATTTTAAGGAGACTTATTTTTCCTTCTTTCCCTTCCCCCATTTATTTTCTATTCTCTTGCATGTACTTGATAATAAAAGATTCTCTAGTTTTCCCATAGTCACTGTTCCGTCTTTTTCGCCCTTTCTTTCTTGTGCACCCGGCATCTTGGAGAAGCCCTGCCTTCCTCACAAAGGTATATTCCTGCTAAACACCTCCCCTTCTGACTGGTGGGAGAACTTGGCAGGGCACCATTTAGGGGGGCAGGGAGTGTAATCAACACTTGAGCTCTGCCTCTGAGTGCTCTGCATCCATGTCTGAGTCGAAGAGGGAGTGTCCGGTGCGGTCGCTGTCCAGAGAATGTGAGGTGGCCGAGCGCGAGAGTGAGTTGGCCTCATCATGGAAACTGTCACTGTGCGTGTAAAGGCCCAGGTCAGGCAACTGTGACGGAGAGTCTGCCTCCTCACTGGAGCCATCGTAGTAGAAGTCATCAACATCCACAAACCACTCAGGCCAAAATTTCCTCCGGATACGCTCACAGTACATGGCTAGGTTGATGAACTCACCTGCGTAAATTGTCAAATTAACCAATTGTAGATAACCACAAGAAATATAGAACATTTAAGTTCAAATTGGTCAGTTTTGGTCATTTTCACCTTATATTGCTCATCTGGTATTTACAGGTTATATTTCAAAGTACAATGTACAAAACTATTCTGGAGTAGCACACAGAAAAGTGTTATACTGTATCAGTAAAGTAGCCTACTCCTATATACTGCCATTTGGTCATTTGTACAAAGTATTGTATGGCAAGTGGAGGAAGACTGGGAGGTCAACAGCCTCACCTTTGATGAGCTGCTCCGGTCGGGTGCCAGGTAACGTCCACATGGCCTGGGCAAGATGGCCAAACACTGCAGCATCTACCGTGGACACCGTAGGGCCCATGATGTATTTTTTATCTCCTATAAGAATGTAACGTAACAATGACATTTTCAAAAAGATGCATGGGCATCTTGCTTTTCTTTTTTTTTTTTTTTTTCTTTTTTTTACACACATGATGCTCATAGGGAATTTCTTTTACCTACACTGTTACAGAATAACAAGAGTAGTACCTTGTTTTCACCAAAAGGTGTCGGCACTGATTTACTGCAGTATTAGCACTGTGGTATTACTTTTTTTTTGGGGGGGGGGTTTGTTTGTTTTGAAAGACCAGATCAGGTTATGTGAATTACACTGAATAATGGAAATATATCTTTATAAATTAATTATTTAATTAATTGTTTCTCGTTGCCACTGGTCAATTAAGTAAATACAATTCCAAAATGATTTTAGATATTCCTAGATTCAATGTTTTTAGTTGTCATCAACACTTTATTAACCTCTCATATACACTCATATGTCACACAACACACACACACACACACACACACACACACAAATATTAACCACACGTGTGCACTACACTCCCTCCTCCACGATCATGCACGCTCACCGAGCAAAGTGGCGAGGGTGCGCATATCCTTCTCCATAAGCATGTAGACCTGGTCTCTGGAGAAGCGTCCGATGCCATGGCCATACATCTCCCTCTTCACGATTCCTCTGGTCATGTGACTCAGGATCCACCTGAGCAGCTCACTCAGTGGTCCGCTCACAGCCAGCATCCTCTTGGTCTCTTCCAGGTTATCCACCCACTGGCAATAGGCTATCGTCCTACACACACACACACACACACACACACACACACACACACACACACACACACACACACACACACACACAGAGTGCACTCACTTGTAAAATCTGGGTATCCGACAGACGAAGCAAACATATAGCACACAGTGTAACATAATACACACAAAATGGGTACCTTTTATCCAGAATGTACACACACACACTCACTATACAACATACTATATTCCCTTGGTCATTTTCAGCCTTCACTAGTAATATACTGAAAATATTCACTGTCTGTAAGACTCAACTTTAGAGTAAGGTCACGACAATGTAACTGTATCGCCTACGTTAACATTTACAGCATTTAGTAGCCACTCTTGTCCACAGAGACTTGCAATAGGGCTTAGCTATCTCCATTGACAATCCTTATGTCAGTGTGCTAGGCCTGTGTCTAAGGATACCATTAAGTTAGAACCCTATCAGAGGGGAACACACACAAAGGAAGTCATTTTTAGGTAGAGAAGTAAGTGAAGAACAGTGATTATTCTACTGCATTGAAGTGACTAAGAAATGACTCATTCAAATCGGTGGGCGTTTAGTTTATGTTCGAAGACAGCACAAGTCTCTGATGTGTAAACAGGTAGTGGGGGTTCATTCCACTATCTGAGTGTCAGTGCAGTAAAGAGTCTTGAGGCATGTCTTTCCTCTCTTAACGGGCAGTGGTTGAGTCCCGCTGAAGTACTAGAAGAAAGGAGGGTGTGAGATATGGTACGGGGGGAGACAAGCGCTTGAATGCAGGAAGGAGTAGGACCAGTTTTGGCTTTGTAGGAAACTGTGAGGCTTTTAAAGGAGGAGGCAATGCAGCAATGGTGTGATGTGTGTGAACTTGGAAAGGTTGAATAAGAGAAGTGTATCCCACTTTCTGGATCAGCTGTAATGGTAACGCCTAAAACCCAAAGCGCAGTAAACATCAGGAAAAAATGCAGAGCAGGCAGGAGATACAAACATCTACCAGTCCTTCAGGACTTCTATTGGTCCTTCAGAAAAACTGGATATCAGCTACACAGGCCCCAGCACTGGAGTCCCTTATTCATTTACAGACCTGCTATACTGCCCCTCTACTGTAGTCTAGTGTTGACCAGGCATGAGGAAGAAAACGAATAAGCAAGATTGAACAAATTTGAAGAATTAACAACATGCAATCCAGAAGACCTGGGGTTAGTTTGCCAAATCAAATGAAATTAGCTCTAGAAGACAGAGCTGAAGTAAATCATTATTAAAGTAGGAGTCTGCCTACCATCCTGTGTCCTTGAAAACTGCAGGCTTTGTGGAAGCTTTACAAACACACACACACCCACACAAAAATGTGTGTGCCCAAACACGCACGCATGTCTGATTCAGCTAATCCATGTAAAGTCTCCGGTGGAGTTTTATTAATGAAAAAAGCCTGACATAATATCCAGCAGCATGGCAAGTGGTCAGCTACTGCTGTGGTCTCTTCCATGGACACATCTGTTCTCCACGGAAACGGACCAAATGACCCCTTCATCCTACCTCTCGTGCAGTCCTAGGGTGACTGCGCATGTACACCTCATTACTTCATGTTTTGGGTTTTTCAGCTTAGTTTTTTTAGATGTATCAGAATTATTGCAATTATGTAATTATTATTATGTAATTATTTTATAATGTATCATAATTGCTGTAAACATTTGTAAAGATTCACTGTAACTGTAAAATTAACTCAACTTTCTTTCTTCAACAGTATAACAAACTCAGCATAGGGGGTTCTAAACGTGTACATGAAGATCTGATTGATCTAGCTACATAAGCCTGTCATACTTCATATTATATCTGCTCTGTGTACTCTTTAGGACATGTCATCAAGTGGAACCGATCATCATAACATGAGGCCTCACCAGTAAAAATGCTCCTCCACCATTTTGGTGATGGCCCGAGACACAGCCCTCTCCTGGGCGGTCAGGCCACTATTCAGGTTCACACCCAACCTCTCCTCCAAGAAGTCAATGATGAACTCTGAGCCGTACGCCTGCTCCTGGTTATACTCAATCCATGGCATCTTCCCCTGAGGAGACAGCTTCCCGTCGAAGTAGTTCTGAACGGAGGACGCAATCAGGAGAAGACAGTGAAAAGAGAAAAATGGACAGCTATGTGTGAGATTACAAGCAGATGGCAATGAAGACACTACACCTCATACAGAGGACATTCCATATAAGTGATTTTCCAACTTGCAGAGTCATGTGACCATATTATACCTATGTGTAGATGACTCCACTCTCCCCCATTCAAATGCAGAACTGAATTTAAATTAATTTCACTTGATTACAAAGCTTTAAATGCAAGTAGCCTCAAGTGCATTTCAGAATTCCTCACTGTCTACAAACTGAATGAAGCTCTCAGGTCATCAGCCACTGGTATTTTACTCATTTTCTGATCTAAAACAGGTGAAAGTGGTCATTATGGTGCTGTTTGTGCAACCCAATGCCCGATAACCTAAGCTCTCTCACAGCTGGGTCTTGTTTTGAAAACAAGCTTAAGGCCTCACACCTTTTTACTCACACCTTTGTTTTGCTAATTTCACGGCTGCAACGTGGATTAAACAAAATTCTTTTCTGTTTTTAATTCATTTATTTTTGTTTTAACTGTATTATTACATAATCTGTCACTCTCTGACACATTTTTTACAGTTTCACTTACTGCCCAGCTTTCTCAATTGTAAACACTTTTATGATCACTTCGAGTGTTTGACTTTTTTTCTTTCACTGAACTAACTTATCTATAGCGTTTATTGTGTGATACCTTTTTTAATTTGTTGCTTTATGTCTGAATACTTTGTGCCAAATTATATACATGAAAAAATGCTATATAAATAAAGATTATTATTGTTGTTGTGTCTTGCTCATTTCCTGTCTACACCCCAAATGCCCTCTCTGGCTGAGTGCGTGTCTCCAAAGCGAGCAAGCACCTGGTATGGCAGGTCTGCCATGCGCAGGTAGGTCTCCATCTTCAAGCAAAAGGGGGACAGGCTGGGAACTCCATTCTTGGGCCGGGAGAACTGGTGGAGGATGATGGCATCTTTAGAATCCATTTCTTGTTCTTTTCTGCAAACACGATGGACACGACAGTAAGAACAGGTGCAGTCCAAACATGAGGGGTCAAAGGTGAGCGGCACAAACAAGAGCAACACTTCTGAAAACCCCTTACACCAAATGAATATGGCCAGCAGCAACAACGACACATAAGATGAAAAAGCAATAACAATACATGCTCGCTGCCCATTGGATGTTATTTGGATGGCAGCCCAATATCAACACAACATTATGGTAACGGCACTGCAGTAGTGTTGTGATGGCGCGAGATTGTCAGGCACAGCAGTGTTGAAGAAGAATTCTATGTGTCACTGCTACTGCTGGGATGAGACTGGTCTGCCAACCAGTGATAAGGAGTGATTAAGACTGATGGGTTGAAAATTAAATTGTGCCTGGCAAAAGATTCAAAAGCTGTTTTTAATAAAGTGGATGGGCAATGCCCAGTGGCTGGTAGTTACTGCCTTATTGCTGATCAAGAAGCAGCACCCTGCATCTATAGTATCATGCTTGAAAAGGAAAAACTGGTCTTAGTTCAGTACTTCCACTAAAATAAGTTTTATGCCATATGAAACTCCCACACAATCCATCCTATTTAACACAAAATGGCAATAGATCTATTGCATCTAAGTGTAAATCATATGGCTACAAGTTACAAAACAGAATCTCCCTCTTTAATTTGCCAAACAGCTAAACACGTTATGTTGTGATTTAAAACAGCCCCCAAAATGGGGGTCTCTGTGGATATCTTGCGCTGTCCAGTTTTAAGAGGTGCTGAAACATGCCCTTGAAATATTGCCCACTAAGGTTACAAAAGCAGTACCCTTTGTCACCACAGTACTATGAATGTCTAATATTCTGAATCAAAAGGAACTGTTCACTGTGCAATCGTCAACAAATTGGCGCATGGCAGCACCGTCTTCTACTGTTTTCATGTAAGCGGGATGTTCTCTTTTATGGCAAAAGGGCCGAGGTACTCTAAAGCTGTCTAACCCAAGATGTTTTTGAGAGGAGTAGGAAATCTTGAATGGTTTAGATCGACTAGGACTCTGTGCGACTCTATTATTACTCCGCATTTTAAAAACATCATCAAAAAGGTCAGGAAAGGTCATTCTAACACAACAACAGCAATTTCCATGTGCAATCACAGGAGACAGCTTCCTCTGGGACAAAACACGGCAATGCCACTGGAACTGTTGTCCTTGAGAGAACATGGAGTAGGCTATGCTGTTTTGCAGGGCGCAACTCTGTGTTGCCTATTTCAGCTCTGCGCATTTTTCGCCCTGTATCCTCACGAATCTCTATGAGCACGGTCAGTCGCTTTTACCATCCCTTTACGCTATCGTGAGTCATTATTTCAGCACACAGCATCTTGTGTTATCTCATGTTTCTCTTACTAACGAGATCTTGAGATCTCTGTAAGCGTCTCTGCTCGTGTCTCTCACACAGCCCATCCCTGTCCCTTGTCCTATGATAGGCCTACATATAGCCTACGTAGAGAAATGCAACATAAACAGCCCTCTGGGAACAACAGGGACCGCCCACGCAGACTGCCAACAAATCCAAACATATACAAAGCGCTATTTTAGTACACCCACGGTAAAGCTAAATTTCCAACTACGGCCATGCATCAACAACATCTATAAAACAAAGAGTAGCTACCTGATGACGAGCAACTCGTGGAGTAAATAGGCAGCGGCGGCGAGCAGAGCGCCCCCAGTAATGTAGAGCGATTTCCGCCACCATGAGTCCGACCCCAGCGCTGACATGATCCCACCGAAGTCCTGCAGTGGGTAGGCAATGATGTACCCATAAAGCGAGAGCTGCTCATCCGAGCTACACAAGCCGAAGGAGAGGCTCTTGTTGCGGCCAAAATCAACTACACACGATCGGGTCCAAGCGACCCCGATGCGCCAGTACATTCTCTCTCTCTTCTTTCAGCCCTTTGGCCCTGCCTGGTTTCGTCAGTGGGGGCTTCATCAGAGCTGCCCGGCGGTGGTAGTTTGTTTCTTGCGGAATGGAGGTGAAGGGGGCATCTCTCCTGGTGGTCGTCTCCGCGGTGGGGTCGGCACCCGTCCGCAGCCGCCCGCCGCCGCTGTGCACTAGCCTGCTGCAAGTGCAACGAAACTGCGTGACGTCATCAAAAAGCCCGTACTACGCGGTGCTGCGCGTCATATATCAGTGTCAGGCTGAGTTTGCATTTATTAGAAAACACCGATGTGATTAACAAATGATCTTTTCAGGCCTAACATTTAGAAATGCGTCTTTCATTAGGCTACATGAGGTACTTTTTGGAATGCAGCCTTTAGGTCCATACATTTTGTGAACTATGCAAAATAACTTTTAAAAAACGGAGATTGAGAGACTTGTCCTGTTTGTTAGTAACTTGTCATTACTTTGCTTGGATGTTAGTCTAGGTCAAATGTATTTGGTACTCTTGACCACGTGCGACAGAGCTGTGTGTCGCAAGGAACAAAAACTGGCTAATAATCTCCTTCACATGGAGATGATAAAATGATTTACGTTGTGTACTATAAGGGATTTCTGGGTCCTATAAAAAAATTTTAAATTGTACCGAACAACAAAGGTGCTCACGATCCCTCGGATGACGTAACGCGACCGCTCTTTTAAAATGGGTTGAGAGTACTCATTAATAATCCAGCCAGTCATTAACATTTCATGGTAATTTTTCGAGGTAATGTTAACGGAACTCGAGATGACTACTCGAAAGTAAAAGGATTTCCTTCCATCTCCTCCTCGTTTTCAAGACGACATGCTTGTTCAAACCAGCAGCTTTATTGAATAAGGCATTCAATCTGTGACACTCAAAAAAATCAAGACAAAATTCAAATACCTTCTACTCCACTTGGACTCCTTAAAAATATTTACAGGAAAGTATTACACCCAAACAAACAAAACAAAAAGAAAAAGCCATATCACGGGAGAACTATATTGAGCTGGCACACATCCAAAAAGGATACCAAAACAGCACTAATACAAATTAATTTTTGTGCCAAAGAATAGTATTTTGCTGTTGTACAATCAAAGGCCCCTGTGAGAAACGTAATGATCAATCAGAGAAAACATCTCTTGATCCTTTCAACAGAAAAAACAATAATGTTCAAAACCTAATTACACATACTGGCTATGGGAAAAACACAGCCATTAGGCTGCTGGATGTTTGAAATACACAAACATCACATACTACACCTAACAGCAGTAAAATAAATCTACATAATATTTTCAACAAGACATAAAATTAAAATAAGTGTTTGGTTATAGGCAAATACGAAGTAAATTAATCTGAAGATTACTTTTTAAATATACATTATAAAAGCATATTTACAAGTGCAGGTTTTTTTTTTGGGGGGGGGGGACAAGAACTTCTAAAGAAAAAAATATAACCTGTTCTTTCTCATTCACAGTGCCTATGCCAAACTGCAACAAAAGACAGGAAAAATATCCAATCAGGATTAGAGTACACAGTACAAGGGTCCAATGAGATCACTTTCACGTAGCCCTGTGACCAGTTATTTCACAGACAGCCTTCTGTGGAGTAAACTGCTTTTTCCCTGAGGAATACAACCTGTGATATGGTCAACAAGAGGCGCGCAGACAGACACACACACACACACACACACACACACAACCTTGCACATATACACATGCGCGCACACAGAATGCGGAAACAATGGTCAAGTTTTCTTGTTCCCATAGAGCACTTGCTTCATGGGATTCTTCAAGGAAGTCAGGATCAGGATAAAGAACAACATAGCTGAGCACACTTCACAGGCAGGTGTGTGTGTGTGTGTGAGTGCGTGTGTATGTGGCCGTAATGATAAGCCAACAGTATGACACAGTACAGCCATATTGAAGCAACACCTCAGAGTCCTAGCAGTATTCCATCACTGGTTAGCTGAGGCCAACATTGTGGCTCCATTCAGTAAGCAAACATTAGCTTAACACAGACTCTGATTGGTGGAGGAAACAGTGACATCACAACTGCTCTTGCTGCTGGAGATCATAAGGGCAGACCTCGAATGGATGTAGAGACAGCCTACAAATTGAGTTTGCATCATCCTCCATCATCAAAACAAATGGGGTTCTTGACATGAACAGAAGTCAGATGTCCATGGTGCGCTGCTGTGTTTGGTCTGGACTCCCCTTGGCTGCCTCTGCAGAGGTGAGCTTTAAGACTGACTGTATGAGCTGTTCTGATTCCCGTTGGAGCTCTGATCGTTCTCACTGCGAAACAAGAAAATGGGGGAAAGAGGACACAAAATGAAAAAAAAATAAAATAAATTTGCCAATGACACGTCTAAATAAACCAAAGTCTTATTAAGAAGGAGGTAGCTCTAGTTTTATCTTCATCTCCATCATTTCCTGACATTGAGGCAATCCATCAATGTCTGCATCTATTGTAATATTAACCCAGTGCAGCCGCGATTATCTATTGGTCAGGTCTGGTCCGTCATACCTGTTGGGTGGTGGCTTGGGTTTGGGAACTTTGTTTAATATGGCAGGCATTTCCTTCCTGTCATCAAAGTTTTTCCACTGATCATAAAGCTTCAGGATTACTCTGATAATCTCCAAGATCTAACCAAAGGACAGCACAAGAAGGAAACAAAATAAGAGATAATTACTCAAACATTACTTGCTAAAATGGTTAAGGGGAACAATATAGTTATTTCCAATGCAGTCCTCAGAGACAACAGTTTGGTTTTGAAAACTACAACTTGGTCAATGCAACTTGGCATCTTAATTTTATAAACCCAGGAAATGAAGGGAACATTTCCTACAGAGCACCATTTAAGGGCAATAACAGTTAGCAACACCAGAAAAAAAGTTCTACAAGCTTAGCAACATAAGCACTCAGGCTACAGGATGTGAGAAACTGCCATGCAAGCCTTCCACTGGGAGAACTGCACTAATACACCGTAAGTATCAGATTCTACCTTATCCATGTCCACAGAGAGCTCAGCGAACCACTGCCGGGCGTCCTTCTGCTGCACCACACACGCTACATGCAAACATGCTAGCAACGGAAGAGGGGCAGGGACACAGAGGTTAGAATCACCGGCACTACAAGACCAAACCAGTAACACGCATAACTAACAAGTTTAAAAAGACAGCATGGTGTCACAGCTTGGCATTTATCAAAGGAACAACGTCACACTTGCTGTTTATTTCAAAAGTACAACACTTTCTGTTAATTGTCTCGATGCAAGCTATTAAGGCAAGGAGATAAAAAGGAAGAGTGATCATATGGTAGCTGTATATGATAATACCCAAGATAAGATTAAGATAATCTAAATGTTAAATAATTAGAAATGATCATGTGACCTAAGACATTGGCTTTTCCTCACAATGCGATTAGATGTCACATAGTCATTATCAAATGATGCGAGTAAAAGTATGAAGCCACAGCAGTAATCCCTGTTGTTTTGAATACTTGTAGAAAATGGAGTTGTTCAGGTTCAATACGATTTTCAATAATGAGACTCAATTTTTAATATGTTTGTTAACCCAGTCCCAGCAAAGGGTCAACATTTTGCTCTCATTCAGCTTTCAGTACTCCTGTATCAGGCCATTAAGAACACTAAATACATAATATAAGTGTATTAGAAACCAGTGTATAAGTGCATTAGAAATCAGAAATGTGGACTGTGTGGTCGGCCCCAAGGACGGCTGAGAAACATCGATATATTGCATGGAATATTTTAGCTAAAAATTCTAATTTTATTTTAAAGCACAACTTTGTGAAGTAGCATGTCATTGTCTAAAACATCTAAAGTTTAACTGCATAACATACAAACACGTGCACACATCACTCACTACAGAGTTCTAAACTGCCTCTTGAAGCAATATCAGCACAAGAACTATGGGTTCAGAGCTTCATAAAAAAATAAAAATTAAAAAAAACTCTGGAAGATACCCTGGACCAGAAAGTATATCTGAAAGATATACTTTTTTGTTTGTTGTGGTGAAATTCTATCAATGGTATCAACATTGTCAATCTATTTTAATAAGACTGAAATGCATACAGCAAGTCATAATTGTTGTGGTCACCAATATCATGACAGAACATATTAAATCTATGCCATCCCTGACGATTTTATAACTAAAACCCAACACAGAACTTACCAAGAGCTATCATGAAGGGAGGATAGAGCAGACATAGGTCTGTCCTGTACGTATCATTCACTATTCTCCTGTACAGGCAGAGAGGAATGTTACCGCAGACATCAACAGACTGCTGCAACCAACAAAGCATACATTGTTTCATGGACACAAAAGGTCTATGGCCCAGGGCATGCATCGCTACTACTTTCAAACAAATACTCGATGAGCAATAGACAGCATACATTCAGGTGCCCATGCAAATACACTAGGGCGACATTATACAGACAGAACATTATTCTTTGATTACATTGCTAGATATTGCAGACATTCGTTACAGTTTCTGAAAACATATTTGGGAAAACAGGACGTTTTTGGTTAAAAATTGCCTGTGTTAGTTTGCACAATGTACAACATGCCAAAAGTCATTGAACACTCATCAGGAACATAAGATATTGTTCAAGAACTAGCTACCAGTAGTCATTAAAATCCATAGGATTTGAAGTGCCCCAGTCCTGCCATCATGCTAATGATTAATAAATGATGCATCTTACAACCCTTACACAGCCTGAAACATGCACGCACACACACAAATGTCTTACCATGCTAGGGGGAGGAGCATGTCCTCCTGACCCATATCCTGAACATACTGCAATAAAGGTCTGTAGGGGTGGTACACAATCAGACAGCAGTCCTGAAACAGCCACAGACCTCAGATCAGTGACATTAACAGCAGTTTCTGTGCATTTGAGGGGTGGGATGGGACGGGACACACTAACCATAAGCTCCAGTAGGTAGAACTCACACTCCAAGATCTGCAAAGGCAGAGAGAGACGGAAAGAAAACCCACTGAGTCAGCCCTGACATGACAATGAAAAACAGCCACAAACATCTCAATAACCCACTAACTAATGTGGTATGTGCGCCAACAACTGCCACTCGCCTCTACCGAGGCCCACGGGTAAAGCAGTGAGCACCCCGGCGGCCTGGGTGACACCTGTGTGAACGTGGAGCAGTGGATGTGCGACTACCCACAAATAACCCTGCTGACCATCAGAAAGCACTTAGAGCCATTGTGTGATATGAGAAGTGTCATAGCGCCTCAATGTCCCAAGGCAGCGAGACTTCTCCATGGCAACACAAGTTTTACGCAGGGGTGTCAGGAGCGCGTGCATAATTCCTTCACAAATGTCAGAAGAGTGACATATGGTACAAAACTAAAGAATGCTAGATCCTCCACACACACACACACACACACACACACACACACACACACACACACACACACACACACACACACACACACACAAACACAAACCCAACCCTTGAGTGCACACACCCATGCAAACACACAGGTGCAAGCTTGGCATTCCCTTCACACAAGCTAATCAGCAAGTCATTGTCAGAAGGGTGGCTGTCAATTTTGCATAATTTAACCAATACAGTACTTGTCAATGCTTTTAGGAAGGGTTGAATACATCTTGTGTCTATCATTAAAATCCCTATTACATGTATACATGTAGAAACAAAAAAAGTGTATATACAAGACTAATGTTACTTACATGATTCATTCTATATGGGAACTCCTTAGGAAAGGCATAGGAGAATCGTGTTTTCACTGTTGAGATAAACAGAAACTTGTCTCTGGTTTTTAAATAGAGTACACTTAAAATCTATTTTTAAAATGTACCATAATTTGCTGACAGTCTGTATAATAAACCAGTAGTCATGGTTCCATCAAAATTCCAGCTTTTGCTTAACAAAACCAAAACATCAAAAAAAAAAAGTTAAACAGAAGTTAACATCAAGGATCATTTGGCTCTGCCAGGCAGAGAGAGCATATTTCCAAAACTTGTTAAATTGTTATTTAAATCTTCAAGTTCGGAACATCATGTAGTTGTCCATTTTTGGAAAACAGAGGCTGACTAGCAACTGTTTGAGGGGCTTTTGGATGTTATGCCACAGTGTTCGTATTCCTTCACTTACACACAGAGGTTGCTGCAGAAATAAGGCGAGTGTTTGAAACAACTCCAAATTCCTGTCATAAAAAAAAGATTACAAGGGATTACATGTTGCACTAAATGTGTAATTAAATACCAAAAAAGTAAAGGAATGGAATCTGGGAATGATTTGCTTTTTACCTCCACTTTAGAAGCTAGAAACACACAAGTAGGAGCCATCAACACTGGGTCTATGCTCTTTAAAGAGTATCTGCAAACATAAGGGCAAACTGGTGACAAAAAAAACTTTCAACCTAAATTTAACGTAAAACAATGCATTTTGGAACTTTCCATAGTAACACCGGTAAGTGAGGATAAAGTTTTGGTTTCCCATGATTTTAAACTACGTAGCCACACTCACAGCTTTCCGATCTGCACAGACTGAGAAGTAAACTACAGGGCTTGTCCACCTGGACAAGGTTTGGCATGGAGTACGAATGGCTCTCTGAGCACTGAGCTTAGGGAAGCAGAACCGTTCAGGAATATGCCTTAATGATATTTTCACTAACTGGTTTTAGTTTCGTTTCAGGACACAGCATTAGTACAAGCAAAGATGGTTGTTAACAATCTTGGCTAAAAAATGGTTAGAACAGTAAAAGAGTGAGATAAAAATAATAGAGATGGAATTGTGGTCTGAAAGCTTCAGCACAGGAGGGTCTTGAAGCACAATTTGGAACCACCCGTTGTTCAGCCATTTTTAAATGATCTAATTAGCCTACTCACCTAGCATAAAACCTCTTGAAGTAGACAGTTGCCGTGGCAATGACCTGCTGTCTCAGTTTCAAGTGTTCCCCCAAGGCCTGGATTACTAAAACACAGCAGAAATTACTCTCTGACCTTATCTGTTTTTCCTGAGTTTCATTAAATTCTGGCAGGGGTACAACAGTATTCCTCAGAAAACATGAGATTTTAAGACAGTATAGTAGGATTATGGATGTCTTCTTTAGGCGCTTAATGCCAAACTATTCCCCATTTTATTTCCCTCTCTTATATTCACCCTCATAAATAAATGTTTCTTCTTACTATTCCACTGTCACAAACTGATTCAGATCACATCTTAAATAACACAAAAAATACATTAGACATTAATCTACATTCCTAATCACTGCTAAAAGATTTAGAACTAGCTAAATACATACATGTGCATACATGTATATACAGGGGAAATCTTAATACACAAAATGTAAAATGATCACATTGTCCTATACCATTCGCAAAAAATATCTGCAGTTTCCAGTACTCCTCCTCTGTGAGGAACTTCAGATCTTTCTGACGCTCTTTCAGCAGATCCTGCTTATCCAGGACCCACTGTAGGCTAATAACACAAAGACAAACAAAGTAATCAAACTGGGAATTTAAATCAGATAAGAGAGATTTACAGACTCCTGTTTACTCATTAAACTTGTCATAACTAATATAATTTAGGAGATTATGCAGTCTCACATTACAATATATTTGGAGTACTTGTAAGGCTAGGTGCTGGCTTCCAATCTACCCAAAATCCCAAACCAGTCAACTTCCTACTAAATTGTGGATTCATATCAGGAAAAGAAGGAAGGAAGTCAAGGCATTTACCTTATTTTTACTAACTAAATACTGCTATTCAAGGTGACAAGGCTTTCATATATGGCAAAGTGTATGGCAAAATATGGCTGGCCTAGAAGTCCACATATGAACATACTAAATTTGTGAGCATGACATGAAGACAAACTATATGTTGGCAACCTCAATGATTCTATATATCTTAATCAGTTAAGAACTGCGGACTAGGTGCAAGTACAAGAATTAAAATGACAAAGCAAATGTTTTATTAATCAGTTAACTGAGTGAGAAAGCAATGGGCTATTTACATTTATAATTCAAATAAATCAACAAGCGATACATGTTTAGTCCAAATGACGTTTGCTAGCTAATTTAGATAGCCACTGCTACATGTATTATATCCTCACAATAAGGATCTTTCTTTTTTATTGGTCACTACTGAAGACATTAACTTAAGGTCTGAATTATTCAAACTAGTAAACTTTAATGATGTGTTACTAAAGGTATTAGTATTTATCTTAATGTAGGTAGGTTAACTAGCTAGCTAGCTAACATCAGACACCTATAGACAGCTAGCTAGTTAACTGGCTGTCTACAAATTTTAACGGATATAAAGCTAGCGTTAGCCATCTAGCTAGCGGATTCTGCCAGTCTAGACGGATTCCTTAAAATTTAGTTAGATCGGATGCTTCTCAAATTATCCCCGATTATATTTATTTACGACTTCTTATTCAACAACATTACAGTGTCTGGCTAGATATCTAGAAATCAGATAATGAACTAACGTTAACATTAGCTAGGCTAGCTAGCTAGCTAGCTATGAAGCGCTCACAAATGTGAGCCAAATTCGCAATACAGCAGGTCCTGAAACAAAGAAATTGTTCATAACGAATGGAAGAACTTACTAATGTGAACTCTGCCAAAAGTTCCCTGCCATTGTGGCCAAGTTGAGGTAGAAAATATGATCTTGAATGGTTTTAAATTTCTAGAAAGTAATGGACGCTTGAGTTAAATGGTCACTTCAACTAGAGGGGCACCTAAAAAAACACTCCGATGATTCTTTGTCCGACCGAGAATTATGTCCGATGGAGCACAACAGAACTCCTGAAAGTGGTTCTGAAGGACTAATGAGACGTGTGTCTAAGAAAACGACATACTATGATAAATAAAGGCATATAACACAATTACAACACAGTTTTGCTACTGCTTTACCAGAAACAAATATGTAAGTACACTATAATAATAGGTTTTGCTCTATTAATATTAACAACGATTTTCGTTTTGTGTGATTAAATATTATGTTTAAAACATAAATCAATAAACTGTTTAAATCAATAAACTGATTTAAGATTATTCTTTCCTTCTGACAACCAGAATTTGAAAGGATAATAGGGAAAATTGAGTTCGATTAGTCTTTAACCTATTCCAGTTTTTACATAAATGTATGTTAACCATGAACCGATACTTACTTGATAGATCACTGCAAATCAGCGGTCTAAGCGAATGATCAGAAGTGTTACAAATGTAGGAATTTAGAAGTGTTACAAAGTTATATATTTAGGTTCCGCTGAATTTGCCACTCATTTCTGACAGTAACATGGGAGTGTCATAATCACCTACACCGTGACAGCAGATCTGGAATTTGCCAACGTTTCACGGACTAATTAAATTTAAGATTCCATATGTCCCTCTGCAGCTCTGTAGTAAAGACAACAGAGTTTCTCCATCCTGCGCTCCTAGACGCTATCCCAATAAGTCTTTGTTTTAAAAAATGCGTTGCATTTGCTAGGTTTCATGCCACTGTGAATCATTTAAATGTAGCATGATTGCTACAATACAGTAAGCGCTCTTCCTTTAATTAAGTTAGTGCACGCTTCTATTTTTACCGCGTAGGCCTAAAGGTTCTTCATGATGGTGCGTGAGATATTTTAAGAGGTTCAACTAAGTGTTAAAATGGTTCGAGATTCCTCGACGGGTGGGTAGGTCCAAGCAGCGGCTATAAAACACTTGAATGAGTGAGTATAAGACATTCTGTCCGTCTTGTCAAAGCAGGAGAGTTGAAAAATCCACCGGCCTCAGAATGAGTGCAAGCCCAGAACGAATGTCTTCTTACCGCCGTCACTTTGAGGACGCCCTGGCCTCCTCTTCCTCGTACCATATCAGGGTGTCCAGCCCCTCTCCAAGTCGTCGGGAGACTCGCCACCGCTCCGCAAGCTACTCCCGCATCGGGACAACGGGACGCAGGGCACTTTCGGGCACGCGCAGGTCATGCATGACTAGGTACCTATTAATTATTATTATTATTACATTTTCTCTTTCATGTAAAGGTTTACGTTTGTAGTATCACCGCTCAGACTTGATTCTGTGCTCTTGCAGCAGCGTGAGTATGGGCGCGCTCTGTGTCGGTATCGGACCGCTGGACCTGGAAGCTGCCGCCGCTGATAACCAGGCCTTCCTCAGCACGCGCACGAGTGAGAGGCAGGAGATGGTCACCCTCAACGACCGTCTGGCCATCTACATTGAGAAAGTAAGACGCATCTGTCTTTGCTCTCTTCCCTTGTCATTGGCTGTTGGGAAGCATGCAACTGTTCTCTCTGGATACGCAACATTAAACTGGCTTGGTTGTCTTGAAGGTGCGCTCTCTGGAGCAGCAGAATAAAATGCTCGAGACTGAGATCGATGCCCTGAAAGGCCGCTTTGTGAAGCCATCCGGTCTGCGCAGCATGTATGAAGAGCAGCTTCGAGAGCTCAGGAGGATTGCTGACCAGATGAAGGTCCAGAGGGTGAGGCAGCTACAGGGACGGCACACAACATTTATCTACCTTTACATAATAACACACTCGATAAGTGCTCATGCAAATACAGCAAAGTGTTCACGCTAATGCCCTAATATCTCGTCCTGAAGGATCTTGCTACTGCTGCTAAGGAGGCTATGGCAGGACAATTAGAGTTGGTGAAGGTTAAGTACGAGGAAGCCCTGGAAGCCAGAAAGAAAGCTGAGCGGGAGATCGAAGTTTTCAAGCCAGTGAGTGGTTATGTCAGATTCCAATGACACATTTTAACAACCTCATGGCTGGCCTAGAATTCTAATAGCATAAAGTGAGGCGAGGCATCCAACTGTGATTGAACATTTTATAAGCCTTCAGGTTTTGTGTGCACATAGGAAGATGAACTTATTTATGATTACCCAGAGATAAAATAAACAAAGGTGCCATTTATCGGTTAATATTTCCCTTTCCCAGGATGTTGATGCAGCCACGGCCGCACGAATTGCTCTAGAGAAGCAGCTGGAAAACCTGGAGGTGGAGATGGAATTCCTTCAGCGGATTCACAAACAGGTGGAGTCGTTCCCAGTACTACAGTAAACTACTCAAAATGAGTCTAATTTCAGCACTTCTGTTAATACTACTTCAGTGACTTACCCATATTAAAAAAAAAAAAAAACTTTTATTTGCACTTTGAAAATGAAACTGAGGATAATGTACAAGTTTAACACGGAAAATTTCAAGTTTGGTACTCTGTTCGGAGCTGCTTTTCTACTATATTGTTGCACTTTGTTTATATGTTATTCATTTATTCATTCATTCATTCATTCACTGACTCCAAATAATTAAAAGCTTGGTTACTTGGAAAAAAATGTTTTTTTTAAACAAGTTTGGTTCAAAATGTTGTTTGTGTTTGTGTGCATGTGCTATTTTTGTTTTTTCCTGATCAGGAAATTGAAGAGCTAATGGCCCAGATTTACGGAACCGTGGCTAAGGTGGATGTGTCATTCTCGCTGCCAGACCTGGCATCCGCCCTCAAACAGATCCAGTCCCAGTATGATAGCATCGCGGCACGTAACCTGCAGGTAGCCCTCACTGAAGCTCCAGCTCTAATGTTCCTCATGAGCCAGTGCTCTCACTGAAACAATTTTGTATCTCATCATTCTCAGTTCTGGACATAGGCAGATAAAAAAAAACAATTCTTGTGTGGCTTTGGTACCAAATTATCTATGGCTATGTTGCTGTCTGATTTTGCAATCACCAGGAAATGGATGCGTGGTATAAGACAAAATTCCAGGACCTGAACGTGGCATCGTCACGGCACGTGGAATCCCTCCGGGGTATCAGGGAGGAAATCACTGCCCTGAAGAAGGATGTGAGTGCACTTCCTTTACAGCTCTTCCTCTAGTCATTACCATTAACTGTGCAGGTCCATTCCCAATGTATGCACGTGTGCTCACAGATCCAGAATAAGCAGCGGGAGCTGGACGCTCTCAGAACCAGGAATGAAGCTCTGCAGGCTCAGATCCGTGATGCACAGGAAAAATACATGAAAGAGGAGGAGGAATTGCAGGTAAGTGTGCAGTAGATTTACTGAGAATCCACTATTGATGCCTACATTGCATTTTTACTAAAGCTGAAGGCTCATCTTGTATATACCTGTGGCAAGTATTTCTGAGCAGGCTCATAAGAGTAATAAGCTCATACCTGCTTCACACCTTCAACTGAACTTGTCAAAATGGATTAAGCTTCATAAGTGTTTATAAAGTTTCAGCTCAGTGCATGATTGTAGGCTCGCATTGAGGCACTGAAGGTGGAGATGAAGATGGTGAAAGAGAAGATAACTCTGCTGCTGAAAGAGTACCAGGACCTACTGAATGTGAAAATGGCTCTCGAGATTGAGATCACCACATATAGGTAGTATAACTGAACCTGAAAAGCATAGCTGAACTGCATCTTCATTTTAAAAGGCATGACCAGATTCTGTGAAGGATCTAATCCTTTACATAAATGTTTCCATGCAATTTCTCGTTCATAAAAAAAATAAACTAATAATTTATATATATATATATATATATATATATATATATAAAAAAAAAATCACTGTAATTTCCAAAGAAACATCCATGTGACCTAAGTAGTGACAGCTGACATCACCCATGACTTTAGTGTTGCTAGCACATAACTTTGCCTACTCTGCCAAGTGAACTAAAGTATGTAGGCTCCATTTTTGTCCTTTAGGAAGCTGATTGAAGGCGAGGATAACCGGCTTACAGCCATGGTGGGTAGCCTGTCTCTGATGAATGTCGGCGCAGGGCTGGTCAGCGCCTCGGGGCTGGGCCTCAGTCAGGGAGCCGGTGGAACAGCTACGGCCTTGCTAAAAGCAGCAGCCTCTTCCTCCTCTGTCAAATCCCAGGGGACGCTGGGAGAGGTCACCCAGGAGCAGGCCGTGGAGGTAACGGAGAGGAAGACCATGCTCATCAGGTAAAAGTAGGCACTTCTGCCCAAGTATGTCAAATACTGTACTGTGGTATATATGTGTGTGTGTTGTAGCCTTTCTAATGCCATCTGTCTTTGGCTTTAGAACAGTTAGGGCAGATGAGGACATCATTCACAGAGACTCACAAGAACGCACCATCACCATCTCTGGAGCGGTCAGCGAGATGGACGAGTAAAGCGCTCTGAAACTGCCTGATCTCGAACACCTCCTTTCATCCCCCCCCTTTTCACTAGCCAACGTGAAACTGAAGCATGAAACTACAATATGATGGCTTGGTTCACACTGCTTATGACCATCTACTCTTATACGTCAAAGAATATTACCAAACAATGAGTCTCAAGGCTTTACATTTTAATCGCTACTAGAAACTATAACAGAGATCAAAAGCAGGAACGTTACTCCTCACCATCTACCTCGTCTCTTGTGGATGCTGTGCTAAAACTAAATTGCTAATAGACTGTGTTGAAGCCTTTAACCTCCCGTATGTCCCTTGGTTCTATTCAAATGTGGACAAAATAAACTACTTCAAAGCAGCATCACTGGTTGAGCTGACTATCAGAAACACCAAATTTATTGACTTTTTGCTGTGATCATCAAGACAGAGTTTGAATAGAAAGAAATGCTTAAGGCAAGTATATTTAAACCACTTGGCAATAGCCTTGGTCCCAGCTGTCTGACAAGCAACAAATGGGCTACAAACAAAATTAGGATAGCATCAGTTTTTATTCCTATTTTTATCGTTACAAAAACAAACTGTTTCACATAAAAGTATGCAGTTTAGGAATGCTCAAAATACAATTACAAATAATTACTGAGCAATGTTTACTGTTAGAATCAATCTACATTAGTTTAGTGCATCATGAGAAGCCCAAGAGAAGGGCAACCAAATATATAATATCTATTTATTAAGGCTCATGATTATGAACATAGCTCATACTACTCATGGTATAAAAACTGAAATATGTGGTATTGTTTTACCATAGTTGTGCCATTGATATGAAATCTACATTGATGTTCACAGGACAGTATCCAAAACAATAAAACAACCCGCCCTTCCCCCCCAGCCAAAAAACAACCCAAAACCAAATGTTGGCCTCTTGAGGGCAGATGTGTGTAGTCTGAATGTGTGGTCACTTTAAAGGCTTCGGCTCCTCCCCAGTTCCCCCAGCCAGGTGGTACACAGCCAGACTTACTTCATATGCCAAACCATCTGCACCCTCCTACATACCCAAACATTTCACATATTACCAAAAGCCACACATTTCGTATATGACCTGAAGCAATGAATAAACTCTGAATCATCCCTACAGAGAGTGGGGAGGCCCTTCTGTGCATGTAAATGTGAATGAGAGAGAGTGTGTGAATGTATTTACCTGTGTGTCAGCCTCGGCATATACTCTGACTATGTCCTCAGTACCTGAGGGTCTGACAAAGGCACGTGCTTGTTTGTACTTCTTGACAAGGGTGTCTATAGCATCCTGGAGACCTGCTGGCATCACCACATGACGCTCCGCATCTGTTGTGTCTATCACTTGCCTGTCTGCTACCTATCAGTGAAAAAGGGCTGTAATTTTAATTTATAACTACTTGTGCAAAGTCAACGTAAATGTATCTTTAAACCACTTGCTGCATTCGCACATGCATACATACAACCAGACATTGTATAGTGCAAATTACAGTGGTGAGAGAGGAAGCCGTGTGACTGCCCGATAAGGCACCCCACAGTAGGAACATATTGAGAGCTGGTGTGCTGAAAGGCCAACCCACCTTGACTCGGAGCTGTCTGTTGGGCAGGTCTGTGTAAAGGGTGTCCCATCCCTGTATGCTCATTCCTCTGATAGCCAACAGGGCTTCAATCACCAACATATCTGAAATAGCATCACCTGTAGCCTATGGAAGCAATATATATATATATATATATATATGACAGAGAGAGAGAGAGAGAGAGAGAGAGATGCAGTGAAGTTAATGAGTTTACATAGAGACATTTACGAGATGGAGATTGATATAATCTTCATAATGATTAGGCTCATTGGAGGCTCAGGGAGCAGAACAGTGCTGGTGGTTTTACCTGGTTGATGAGATCGATGGTACTGGCCAGAAGCTTGGCGGCACGTTTCTTCTCGTCGTTGGCGTTGCTGTGTTTAACCAGCTGTCGGATCTGCTTTTCTGCTTCTTTGCTGAACAGAACCTTAAAAACAGTTTGAAGCTGAGCTGTTTCTGTTCAGAAGACTTAAAACAGTTCAGTGAGTATTCCGATGCTTCAGAAAGAGCCGGTTACAACTTTAGTCATCATTAAACTGTCATCAAGAAAAGTCACATAGAGCTAATGCCCATATGGACAATGAACCCATAGAGATGAAGGACCATGTTAGCTTGGTAGGTTTTAATAAAAACAATTTAAAGTTGAAGTTTGTGACTGTAAATAATTGAGTAAAAAAGGTGTTTTTAGTGCACTGCAGGAGTTCTTTTAAAAACTGTGGGAAAGAAGCACATTAAGACCTAATAGCTATAAAAAGGTGATTTAAAAAACAGGTAGGTTCTAAAGGTATTACAGTAAGCTCACCGTTCCATGGCCGTTGGCTTCAAAGTAAACTCCGATGTCAAAATCCTGAGCAGCATGGTGGAGATGCTTCACACCTGTCTTCGTACAGCACACTGTGACCTAAGAGTAGAGACAAAAGTTTGGAAAACTATGGAGAAATATGGATTATTACTCACTGATATTAAACAAAAATGCAAAGCTAATTACATATTATAGAACATTAAAGAATACTGGAAAACCAAGTCTCACATCACAAACATAAGGAATTATCCTGATCCTTATGAACAACCATCCAGTCAATACCATCATCCTTATGATTTATAGGAGAATATCGTGGCACACTTGGAAACATTTACCTTCATGACATCTTTCAGGTATCTTGTGGCACTCCCATTAGCATATGCTGTTTGTACAACAGCGACCTGAATGTTCAACCCTGCCTGTACAAAAACATACATGCATTCAAAAAATTAAAGCAAATTTAGTGTGTGTTAATGGCGCTTTGGTTCCATTTAGCTCTTCATAATTTAAAAAAACTATACTCTTACTATAAGAATTTAGTGACAAGTACAGCATTATCATGCATCACATGTATGTACAGAAAGACCCCACCATGTGACCAATATGTACCAAGATCCAGTGCTAAAAATAATGAACCCCATATATACCTAAATATTTCATATTTTCACATTTTTCTTATAGATAATGCAAAAAGACTCTAGTAACTTAAAAAAAAACAAAGTTGGATAGTCATATAAATCAATGTAGCCAATTATAACAATACTACATGTACTACTCTACCACTCTACCACTCTCTCTTTGGACTTTTGCTAATTTTGAGGGCAGTGGTAGCTCAGTGGTTAAAAGTACTTTACTTGAAATTGGAAGGTCGCCAGTTCAAGCCCCATCATCACCAAGTTGCCACTGTTGGGCCCCTGAGCAAGGCTCTTAACCCTCAATTGCCCAAGCTGTATTAAATCATAATTGTAAATTGCTTTGGATAAAAGCGTCAGCTAAATACCATAAATGTAATGCATATGTGTGAATGTATGTATTGCGAGTTTGCATATGGCAGGGTCTACTATATATTAAGCATACCTATTATAAAATTGGAAAATTTGAACAAAATGTCAGGTTTGCATTTAGGAGATAAACTGAACCTTCAAATGTGTTTTTTTGTTGTTGTTGTTGTTTTTTGTACCTGTGTCAAAAGCTCTTTGAGGGACATGCTAATGAGGGTAGCGATCTTATCCCCATCCAGCAGACGGAAGCGGCCAGCGGTGTCGTTGTAATAATAAATGATACGATCGGCATCACCGTCAAATGAGCAGCAACGCTCACCTGGACCCATATGCATACCTGCGTATGGGAGGGGGTGGGGGCGAGAGAGGGAGAGGGAGAGAGATATTTTACTGCATCAAAACCAGAGGCATGTATATGGGACTTACAATGGCTTAAATAAAAACTGCACAACTCCTGCAAGATTTTTCTAACACATTCCAATGCTTATGTGAAGGAGCTTAAAGATTTCACAACGGAACAAACATCTAAATCACTAAAGCCCTGTTTAGACTTTTAAAAAAATCAGCTGTGAAGCAATTTGTCCAATAGGTTTTTATTGTTCTTGGTGTCAGAAAGCCCACGTTTGAGAAGGATGCATAATGAGTTAAGGTTAAAGTTCAGTCTGATACGGCACGAGCTGTTCCGAAGCTACCAATGCCACTGAATTCCGGCTTGGCACACTTTAATGTGTGTGTCTTCATGAAACTGCATAAGTATGTCTGGCAATATCCTATAGGCCAGTATGATAACACTGCAGAACATTCCACACACCTTCAGGAGCTCTCTGGTGTACTTTCACATAGTCAGCTCCACACAGGTGGTTGAGTTTGCCACTGCTGCCATCATTGAAGAGTGCCACCTGCAGTTCATACTTGAGAAATGCCTCCATTTCTCTCAGTTTGAGTGCTCCGATCCCATTGGCACCATCTACTAACAGCCTCTTCTGGTCATCGGTGCGATTAAGAGCCTGGGAGATGGGTGCAGGAAACTAAACTTTTAATGTGCAAACTATGTTGCATAACCCATGGGCGTTGTTAGGCCCATTTTAGGGGGGCTATATCTGCCCTAAAATTTTCTTTAGTCCCCAAAATAAGCATGCATTATTAGTTTAAAATCAAGTTCTCCTTCATTCTCTCTTATTCAACCACACAACTGTGTTTCCAAAGTCACATTATACTGGGAAAGAGGGCACTAGGACCTGGAAGAGGTACTGCTACATACAGCAGCCCTGAAACCTGTACAAAAATTTGAAAGTCTGAAAGATGTAATTTGATAAAATCTTAATCAGTCTGTCGCACTGTGTGTGTCTCTGTGTCAGGGAATATTCCTGAAGACTGTGCAACCTCAACAAAAAAGTAAAGAAAATACATAATCTGTATGTCTCTGTATCTGAATGTCATTTGTCTGAAATGAAACTGACAGAGGAACCCTGATTGTTGAACAAATGCTAATTTAACGTTACTTAATAAGCAAACTAAAAATGACTTTTGCATTAAACAATGCATTATTTAAGACAGGTTTCAATGCATAGTTCTTTTTATTTTTGCAGTTCTCCTGGGGGGCTTAGCCACCCTAATCATATATTTCTAGTGACACCTCTGACATAACCTATTTGCCATGTAACTGTGTGGAGACAGGTGCTCATGTGTTTTATTTTTATCATAGTCTTGCTTTCCCAGAGTCTTACATTCTTGGTGAGTTCAATGAAAGCCTTGGAGAGTTTCTCATAGTAGCCCTGTAATGTGGCGGTGCCATAGCAATCATGGGTGTTGCGACAACGGACCATATAATGCAGCTGAGGTGTGGTCACCAGGCCATAGTCTGAAACCAACATGCACGCACAAATGCACACACATGCACACACACGCACACAAACTAATTAAATCAAAAACATTTTCATCAAGTAAAAGAGGTTATTAAAATGTAATTTGTTGTAGCAGAAAACTTGAATACATGAATCAGTTTAATTACTATTATAATACATGACTGGGGAAAAAACAGCCTAAGCCTTCAATCAAAAATGTAAAATTTACTTAGCCATAAGCACACCTTGACTGTGCCCTCCCAAACAGGAAACGCCATCAATCACAGCCTTTGTTAGGCTCTCACTACTTGGCCTGAGTGACAGCAACCACAGCCAATCAGCTAGTACATTACACTAATTACTACATTAACTATTTTAGCTTTCATTATTCTGTTAAGGAAAAAAAGCAATTGCACAACAGGCTACCTGGTATCTCTGCCGACAAAGACGTTAGCTGTCTCACTCATGCTGATGGCGTCTGTCTCCATGATGTTTTTCAGTACAGTACACAGAGCTTCTTGCTCTGCATTGGCTAGCTGTGTGGCATAACCTTCCCAGGCTGGGGTCACCATTTCTCCCATTGGGTCAATCAGCTTCACTCCATTATCCTCCTGTGAAAAAGAGATGGGTAAAGTGAGAGAAAGGCGTGTGTATACAGTCAGCAATGAGAAAGGACAATGCAGATGTCCTGTGCTGTGTGAGTGTGTACTCTCATAGCACTACACTGACCACAGGATTGTGTGAGGCGGTGACCATGACTCCGATAGTGGACTTGGTCTTTTTGGACCTCAGAGCTGCCAGCAAGCCCATACGGAACATGACGTGGTCCAGATGCTTTGCGGTGGTTCGGAACCCTGCTGTACCATACTGTAGCGTCAGGCCCTTTGGCTTTGGATGTTGCGTGGATTTCTGGGACACCTCGCCAAACTCGGCCATCTTTACAGAAATCAGAAAGGGAAAGAATGCTTGAAGCTATTTTCTGTAGTTGCGTTTTGCCCCAGAGACCATTAACGCTACAGGTTGTATTGGTCTTCAAACTAATATAAAACGATGAGCCATAATCTGCCTCACACATTGTTCTGTAAAACCAGTAGTGTAGGTTTACTAACTAGCGTTAGTTCCTGTGTATTTTGTGCACGAATCAATGCAGTACGTCAATGACACAAGGAAGTTAACTCGTTAACTTTGCTACTTAGCTATGATATAATCTGCGAAATAAGTAGATAAATGTCTAACACAACACGAAACTGGCAGCTAACCTAGATGTCTAACTTACAGTTGACATTCAAAGACGACAGAATAAATGACGCGTTAGCTGATAAAATAGATAAACCTTCACTACTGCTAGCTAGATAGCTAGGTCAGCTACCGCTAGCTAACTTAACTGCAATCTGGTCACAGGTTAAGACAGAATGAATCACTAGCTAAAGCTGAAAGTGCTGGTTGCATTATGAACATATGTGGCTAGCTATCTAGACTACAACAACAAAAAAGAATAAACACGCAATTTCTCCTTGCCTTCTTCTCAACAAGTTAGAGGAAAACGACTATTGTGTTTTCATACTTACTTGTTCAGTTGTCAAACTACTACCCACTGATGTCAATTCAACAGTGAATGGCTTTTACTTCCTATTGGTGATGTGGCCGTCTGACGTAATCCCGTTTTGTCGGGAGCGTTCAGGGGAATCAGAGCCGGTAAGACGCAGCGCAAGACACATTCTTCGCGCTTCAGTAATTTCGCCCCCTGCTGAAAGCCGTAAACGGATTCAAGAGCCCCTTCTGACGAATTCATTTCTCCATAATTTTCCAAAGTGCACCTCTGTCAAGTAAAAGCAAATCTTTGCTCATAATGAAACGTTGCCTTCAAAACACAAATCAAATTTGCAGTCAGTGCTGACCATTAAATAGACACTAGTGCAATCAGTTGAAAACATTTTACCAAAAATTCTGATAACAGAATTGGGAAAAAAAACTGATAACAATTGAGCAACGGAAAAATTATTTATTTTCACATGGTGAATAAAAATATATGTATAAAAAGAGAGTGCATGAGGATTAATGCAGTACAAAATATCCAAACTGTAAACTTATTTGTGGAAATTCAAATGAGCTTCTGACAGAAAAGTACACATGAAACATAAAAGTTTCTTTGACTAAGAAGAATCTCTTAGAAAAGGAAAAATGTACATTTGTTCTCACATCTCTGGGCTTGGGGACGCCAAAGGACTTCAAATACCTCACATGAATGGGATGGGGAGAAGGTGGAAGGAAATATTTGAGAACTGTGGGTTGTTGTTGAAGTATTCATGGACCTGAATAACAGTGAAACTGATGTTGTCCCAAACGAGAATATAAGTGTATTTCAGGCTGTTCTCTTTGCTCTTGATCTATTGGAGCATTCCAAAGACCACTGTAAAATACTATAAACAGGTTGTTTATTTACTTAGATGCTGTTGGCTTCAATTTCCCCAGACAAAAAGAGCTCACCTGAGGCATTGCTGACAAAGAAAAAAGCAACATAAAGTGTCCAAGCCAGCAGAAAGAGCTTCTTTGTGACTGCATTTAGATTTCATGAGTCTCTGGAACTATACTGAAGGGATATTTCCAAAAGATATTCCCTTAATCGACGTTTTGATGATGGTGTCAGAGAGTATATGTAATTCCAAAATCTCTGTTGATATCTGTTTAATGTGATAAGACCATAGCATATAAATTACATTGGTAGTTCAGTAATTAAAGTATTTCACTAGTAACTCGAAGGTTGGGGATTCAAGCTCTACCATCACCAAGTTGTCACCGTTGGGCTCCTGAGCAGAAATGTAATTTTCATGTTTATCAAACCATTTAGTTATCATTTGTGCCTTGTGAACTGGGGCATTGTCAGCCTGGAGAACACCATATCATAATATTAACATCATCACAGGATAAAGTTGATCAGTCCAAATAACTTTTACAGGGAATTTTCCCTCAAGTGAACCCAAAATATACCATACTCTTAAAGGTATAAGCATTCTGGCTATTTTCATTTGCTTCTCCTTTAATATTATACTAGTGCAAATCACGGCAATTGAAACTTTTGACCACAATTGACCATAATTTCCAACATTTTACACTTCTTTCTAATATATCTAAATGCAGTTGTCATTTTAGTCACTGTTTGTGACTTAAGATCCTAATCCAATAATTAATCCTCTTCCAAAATCACTTGGAAAAGTGATCTGTTCCTTTTGCTATCACTGTTTCCAGGTTCACTCTGGACTTGCATAGTACATATAACTGAAAAATTAATTAAAGAAGGAGACGAGTGGAATATGGCCTTCTCCACCACCACCAAACATAATACCTGATTATGCCTTATGGCCCAGCCTGCTCATCATCAGTGTTTCAGGCCTTCGTCAACAATGTCATGTGTGACATTCTCCATGAATTCATAGACGTGTACATAGAGGACATGATCTATTTGATGAAAATGGAGGGTGTCAGGACAGTGGCTTCAAAGCTATTTGAACAGTGATTGTTTGTTAAAGAAGAGTAGTGCTGTTTCTATCCACAATTTACTTTCTAGGCTATATATGCATGCATATATAATATGCATGAAGGTGTGAGAGGTCCAGGTTGTGTGAGACTGACCACAACCCCAGACTGTCAGCTACAATGATTCCTGAGGTTCACTTCATCCATGACTTCAGCACCATCACTGCCCCCTAACCTCACTCCTCAAAGGCGCTCCATACAGCCTGTCTTGGTCACCGGTGGCAGAGAGTGTGCTCACCACCCTCAAAAACATTTTTACGAAGGCTCTAATGCTAGATCAGCCCAACCTGAGAAGTCATTTGTGGGAGAAGTGGACATGTCTGATGTAAGAGAAGGGGCTATTCTCTTACAGTGGCAGGCAGAACCCACAAAATTATGTCCAGTTGCAGTCTTTACGAGGAAGCTTTCTTTGGTGAAGCATAACTATGACATGGGGAATCAGGAACTCCTGGCCATAAAACTAAAACAGTGTGAGTCTGACATCCAGTTATTATCCTAAGTCTAACCATGGAGCAGCTCAACCAGGAACTAGGCTAGTACCTCTGCAGCTATTGTAGTGACCAACTACAATAGGACCAAGGACCAAGGTTCAAGAAGGAATCCATCTTCAATTGAGTGGTCCAGCTAGTAACCAGTCCATGGTTTAGGAGGTGTGGGAGTCTGCTCACACACACCTGGAGAGGGCAGTTCATCTTCACAAGGCAGACCAAGGGTTCACCGTAGGGAGGTTCCTGCATACCAGCCTGGGGTGAAGATCTGGTTATCCACCTGCTGCTGAGAAATCGGAACAAAAATTTGAGCCTGTGCTACATGGATCATTCAAGATTATCAATCAGGACAACCAGGTAACCTATCATCTACAGCTTCCTCCACATCTATACCTGTCCCCTTCTTTAAATGTTTCTTTCCTAAGGCCTGTGGTACCAGGTACCCTACAGCAGACTGAACTTCTGGATACTAGTGCACAGTGAATAAGCTTTAAAAATAGCTGTAAACATACAACACAATAATTGGGAAACAAGGATCATTATATAATTATTTTATAATTTGATGACAAGGTGTAAGTAGCTGCATAGTTTATAGGGGAAACAAGCACCATGTGATTAGAATTCAGTAATGTGTAGCTGGAACTCAGCAACTTTAGAGTGTGCTGTTGATTTCAGTAGGTTGAGTGTTCTATAGTATTGAAACTTAAGAACATATTTTAAAATATGAAATATTAACATTTCTTCAAATGTTTCTCAACATTCTATGCCTATAAATAATTCCTCTTACTAAGAATTATAAATCAGATGAAAAAAAAAATTGAATACATTCTCTTACTTTGGCACTTATTTGAAGCTGTTCAAGCATAGAAGGAATTCTACCTGCCAACAATCCACTGCTTCAGCTTTATAAATGTTTTAATTCATTAAGTCGTAGTGATAACTGACAAAACAATGCCTTCTCCTTTCTTTCTCTCTGCACACTGTTTACTAAAGTACTATAAAATAATGCATGTAGGTCATTTGTGTGTGCATGTCTGAGCATTTGTGTATTTGGGATTCACTTCCCACATCCTCTTTATAATGCTTATATATGCTTAAATACAATAATGGCGGTGGGTGTGTGGCCAAGCATTGTCTATGGGGAGAACCTATGGGGAGAAAGTGGTCTAACCTGTGTGGTTAATGGCAGCCTAGTTCTATGCTGATTTTTCTGTCAGTAGGGTGCTGGAGCCCAAGAGAAACAGTTCCCCTGACACAGATCAAGACACGGTGCTGAAAAGCAAAAAGAGAAAGAAAAACCACTTGAAGAAGCAGAATGGAGCAGACAACCACAGACAATGAGTCAGGGAATAGGAGCAGACCAGTGTCCTCTAGCTGTACTGTTACTGACCTACTTTGCCATAATTCTTCAGTCATTTATCACTGGTGAATACATTCAGAACATGTAGCAGAGGTTCACGTTGCTTATGCGCTCTGTTCCTTTGGATAAATTGCACTTTGAACAATATTTGCTCCCTTTGATCCAAAGTTTTTTTTTTGCAAATACATTTTCTGTACTTTTACAGTTTCCTGTTTATACATTCAGTGGGTGTGTGTGTTTTCAATTAAATGTATATTTATATTTATTTGAATAGCATTTTCACAAGCGGTATTTTACAGCTAATAATATGCAAGCCAAAGGTCTAAATTCATGAATCCAGAGATATGTACCATTTATCTAACAGGAAATTTAATATCCAAAAATATATTTTCAACCTAGGCTTCATAACTGAGGATATGTATGAGTATTGAACACTGAATGGAAGGTTAGCGCAAAGCTGGATGGATTTGTGTGAAAATAAAGCTGGATTTAGCAATTTTGGGGCCCTAGGTGACAGTGGCCAGTGTGGGGTAGTCATCATATTGTTGTTTGACCTTTTTGTGTGAAGCTCACTGTTCTTATTCAAATCCTGCAGTACTCAAACTTTTTTTAAACTCACATTTACTTTAACTGTTCTGTAAAATTATATTAACAGGTTTGTGGGGAAAAAAACTCACTACAAGTAAATAAACTAAGTAAATAAAAAGGCATTTGAAAGCCAAAAAAAACATCTCTTAATGGTGAGCTGAGCTGATTGAAATGGCACACCCATCACTAATCCATACAAGCATGAGTCGTAGCATTACGTGTAGTCTGTGGAGCCTGTGTCGCAATGCTCTGTTCTAAATAAAAAATAGTTCATTTCAGTTCAGTGGCAAAGCCTTTTTGCTTTCCTCCTTCTTTTTGCATTTCTCTATATACAGAAAACATTTTTTTTTCTCACTTAAGCACATTATCCACATTGCAGCTATCATTTGCTTGTCTGCTTGCACCTGTATGCATTCACACACAAAAATATGGCAAAAAACACAGGGACTAGACCATTACAGCCATGTTCAGGGGTAGTGCTATGATAAGGTTACTAACATAATTGGCTCCTGGTTTATAGCTAAGACTGATAATGCACCTTACTATTGTAAAAATGTTTTAGTATTACAGGTATCATTTATTTAAGTGATCTTGTAGGAATAGGATGAAGAAGACAATTAGAAGATTTAGAGGAGGAAATAATTTTAACTACCTCCATTTACTAAAGTGGAGTGAAAATTCCAACCTCTCTGCTATAGCTACACTGGGCTCATCATTCACATCAATTGTGTAAGGTAGCAGATTGTCAGGGTTAAATGGACCATATAAATTTTATGTCTAATCATCATACCGTAATGATAGCAATAATTGTATTGTTTAAAAAGTCCATGATAGCTTTCATTACTGTTGCAAGCTGCTAGTATTTGAGATTCAGAAGCTGACTTGTTTGTTGTTTAGATATTGTGAAGAATATTAAATTGGGATTATTATTGCTGTGTTCAACCAAAAATGAGAGATATGGAGCATACGTCATATTAAGTGCCCTTCTGTATTCTAAAAGGCTATCCTTCCAAGGCAGATAAATAATTCTAGCTTAGTCAGCAGTCACGTTCCTGCACTTGGACTGTTTGTTTTAGTGTGAGTGTGTAGGCCCCCCTCTCTGCTATGGCTCCTCCGACCTCCACAGCCTCCCAACCATTCACCACTGTCCTGGTTCCCTATCTTTCCGGAACATCAAGAAGGCTCTAGGCTGACCGGCCAGCTGTTTATGGTTTCTTTGCCACACTGACACTCATCAAGCCCATACTAGGATTTTTAGGACCCTGTATTTTTATTGTTTATTTTCTTTTTACTGCTTATTTTGCTCCTGTTCTGGTGTGCAGTGTCAACCAAAGGAGGAGCTCAGCTTTTGTGTCTTGGTTCCTCTCAAAGTTCCTTTTTCATGCTCATAGGGATTTTTTTTTTTTTTTTTTTTTTGCCACTGTCAGCTTTGACTTGCTCACTAGGGGCTTATATAATGCTACATATATAAATTTGACTTTGGTTTTCCTGTTGCTGAGAAAGAACAATAGCTTGCAGCTATTCTAGTAAGGTGAAGGGAACAATTTTGGGGGAGAGGGCCTCAACTCATGCTGAATTCCTGCAGCCTGCTGTCAACACACTTAAACAGGGTCCACACACACACACACACACACACACACACACACACACACACAAACAACACAGCATGGCGTGGTCTTCACCCCTTTAAACTGATTTAATTGCTGTTGGTGAAGCTGGGGAAGACTGCTGGCTTTGTTCAATGCCTGAACTCTGAGTTGCATATTCTAGTTACCACGGTTACTGTGCTCAGAAAACAGAGACAGCTCTAGGGGAAAAACACCCAGTATTCGGAACATAGGTCTCAGGAACACATAAAAGACTACACGGCCTCCAGTACTAATGGAATGGTGAGTACTCATATTATGAAACTGCTGGTTCTTTCAAGATTGGAAATATGTAGGACAGAATTCCCACTGGCTATGAGCAAAGAGTCAAAAGACACAGAAGAGCTGTTAAAACATTTATTTAGAACAAAATATGTTTACATTTCTTTAAATCTTTGAAGTTTTACAAGCAGAGCAGGAGACGGGAAGAGAAGGATCAATTGTGCAAGTTTCCCAACTAAACATATAAAAACTAGAATAAAATCATTCTACACTGGAGCAAATATTCAAACATTGAAAGCAAAATAATTCCATAAACGATATTGAGGACTTTTCTTTGTTTCTCTTTCCTTTATAGATTATAGATTGTTATAGATTATAGACTGTTCCATAGATTCCTACAGTTATTATTTTTGTGCCAAGTCTAGGCAGAATCCTGGTGTTATTCACAAATTTTAGTGTATTGCAAGCAACCAGCCCTGCTTCAGGGAGGGCTTATGAGTGTGTGTGTATGTGCATGTCTTGCAGCTGTGAAATTGTTATTGTTTTATACAAGATGAGTCTCATAGTCAAAGATACATGTAAGTCAAATCAAGGGGTGAAGAAATTTTGGTTACAGTGGATAAAATCAGATCATATTGATTTCCTGCATGATTTATGTGGGTGATATATATGTGTCAAAGTGGCCACATCAGTAAACATGAGATGTTGGTAAATCCTCAATAAAGCTGTCTCAATTTTGCATGAACTTTTGCACCAACACTACTTTGGTTGCAGCCTTGACTTAGAGAAATGACAAGAGGTGAACCCATAACTCTCCTATAGATTTTACTTGGCAAATAACGAGTGTTGCTGTACCTAAGCTAAGTGACTAATTGATAGCATCAGTGCAGCTTTCAGAGTATTCCCCACTGACAACTACCCAACTGAACAAACACGAAAATTCAGCTTGTAGGCACACAAAAGTAGAGCAAATCCCTTTCGACACATCTCAAGCTGCTATGTTTATCTGCCCTACACTGCTTAAAGTAAACCAATGAATACATGTGTATAGTAGAGCACTAAATGAAAACATCCAGTGTAATTACTCTGTTGAATTGTGAACAATGGTTCTACATGAATTATTTGATTTAATAGTTCCTACTACATAGATTAAACTAGCCTACTTGGTGCAATATAATTACATTGTAAGATTGTATTAAGTTAATCTGTTCAATTTAACAATTGATCAAATATTTGATTTGAATAAATTAATTAGTTTATTAAATTCAGTACATGTGATCTGCAGACAAGTATGCTGTAGTATGTTAAATAAGTTTCCTTTTAATCAGTGTAGGGCGTGTGGCCAGTACTCATTTTTTTCAACCACACATTACCAAGTGTCCAGATGGCTAAGGTCATTCTTAGCACACACTTGGAAACCCTCTGGAGAAGATTTTGAACTTAGTGGCTTCAGTTAGTTGATGTTTCCAGGGCTGTTTGCTTAAAGATGAGCAGCACAGAGATTTAGAAAAGGCATCTTCCAGCATCTTAGAATGCTGTGGAAATATGGTTATGAACATCAACATAAGCATATGTGGAACTATTGCAATCATCGCATAGACATTTACAGCATTTAGCTGACACTTTTATCCAAGTGTTAAGGGCCTTGCTCAGGGGCAACCTTCTGATTACTAGTCAAGTACCTTAACCGCTGAGACAGCAATATTAACATTAACATTTTGTAAGAAAGATTATGTGAATTTATAGACTCCTAAAATTAGCTGTGAAAGTAGCTGATGTGAACAGACCATTAGTTGGTAAAGTGGTTCACAATTGGTTTCTGAAACCAACCACTATTTTACTGTTTACTTTGTGAAAGAATTTATTCCTTAGTTAGATGTGCGTGCTGGGTTTCTGTGGGTTTTCACAGCAGAAACAGAGCAACTGCGAAATCATATTGCCGGCTTGTAGATAGAGTTGAGCCCAAGTAAATCTAAAAATAAGAACAAAGAAACAAAAACAAAAAAACACATTCAATCATAAACAGTAAAAAGTCAGTGTACAATATTATTTTACTTCCCAATATTCAGAGCAGTTTTTAAACACAAGAGCACAGCTCATGAAGCTCTCATGAATTCCCTTTGTCTCATGCAAAACACATACGGGCTAAATAAAATCCTGTTGTTCGAATCTGGCCTCCTCTTCAACGAAACTACATGCATACTCTCAGATACATCCTGCTGTTGCGGAAACTTGATGTTTTCTTTGGATGTGCCTTCGGTCACACTCAGATTTATCCTGTGTGCTGGCAAAACATTTTGTACTCCTGCTCTTCTAAATTCTCATTTTCTTCGTTGTAAAATTTTCCTTTTGTTCGTTGTATTTAGGTGACCCCTCCAATTCGCGAAATCAAGTCCTTGGGAACGCGCGTTCACCGAAAAGAAATAAGCGCGGACACTGAAAGGGTCCATGAAAGATTTTATGCCCACGTTTGTCAAACAATACAAGTACCATCATTGAATGTATTTGTACTTTAAATCGGCATCGTGTAACAACATATAAAACGAACGTTTTCTGATTCTGTCGTTAGGATCATTCGTTTCGATTTATTAACTAAAACAAACATATTACTCAAATAAATGAAGCAAACAATAGCTTGTAGATGAAACACTACTATTTACTGACTACACTTTTAAAAGGTGGTAGGAACAGAACCGGCCATGTGGTTTTTGCTTGTTTTCCTTTCTGTCCGTTCTATGTGCTTTGTTTCATTGTAATTTCCCTCCGTATAAATTCCGCTGTTCCAACCTCTCGTGTCAGTTATTAGTCCTTGCTATTGCCCTTGTGTCGTTTAATGAGAGACTATAATAGTTTACTCTACGGTTTACTTCCATTTTGGTCGTTTGTTCGTTTCACGGAATAAATAATTTCACCTGTATCTTGCCTCGACGTCTCACCTTCATTGTACGTCACACTGGTGTTGGGCCTTGTTATGCGATTCGTTTTGCTTCATGGAAAACACCCGTTTATGATGTATTTTGAATCCAAATATGTGCACCCATACTAGGCAGGGCTCTATGTGAAGCTCTAATGGCATAGGATCTTAGCACTGGTAGAACTGGAGCTGACGGATTTAACTGATATTCTAGTGGCTCAAAATGTTTGCACACGTGAAGGCAAAGTATTGAAAGCTGTAACGCAAGACTTCAGCTTGTTTGTTATGTTACCTTATCATTAAAGAACTGCATTAAATCTTAGTATGAAGGAAACGTGACACTATATGGAAATTCTGGCTTATGTTCAGCATTGAGCTTGCTTATGTAACATCTGTTATGCAATACCCTCACTTGGCTTAACGCTAAATGTGTGCAGTCGTAAGGGAAATCCAGCAATGTCTCGAACACGAGCAATTGTAGATCTGCGGTTAGCTAGAAACAGTCCCTTGCATCGCTACAGCTAGCACCAGGATTGCACACTGAGAGAAATGTATAGCAATACAATTGCCATGTTAGGGCCACTGTTACAAAAGCTACTTCACTGAACAATGAGTGTTTCACTCCTCTTTAAAGATCTGGCTGCAACACTTGAAGCATGTGGGATTCTAAAGGAGAGATGGTGACTGAGCAAGTGAAAGGCAAGAAGGATAAGGTCGTCCACCTGAAGCAGAAGATCAGTCTGCTGCGCGCTGTCTCTTTCATCATTGGCACAGTGATAGGCAGTGGCATCTTCATCGCTCCTAAAGGCGTGCTCATGAATTCTGGCAGCGTGGGGCTGTCCCTACTGGTGTGGGCACTCTGTGGAGTCCTCTCCACCTCTGGTAAGTAAGCTTTTTAAAGCTGTTTTTCAGTAGCTGGCTCATTTCTACAGAGTCTTACTGACATACAGGGAAATATTTTTCCGAAGCAGTTTTTGCATGTAACGGCCCGAGTGCCGTAGGGCGAGGGGCTGGACGCACAGACTCCTTTGATGTAGACAGACATTTATTAACACAGAACGAAAACAACGATGGCACCCACATGACATAAACGGTGAACCATCCATCCAGTGTAAACAAAGGCAAACATATCAAAGACCAACACGGGTTTATATACACTCAGACGAAACACTAACCCATTGCAGGTGTGCAAGCGTGGTCCCAAATAAACAGAGATCCTCCCACTGCACGTGGCTGGCCAAAGCACGTGACTCGCCAGCGTTTCGTGGCACCTCCCAATACTTTTTGTGTTCTCTAATTATTGCAAAAGTAAACAAATGTAACAGCCTTGCCACAGGATGAGGACTCCATTTCCCATAGCACTACTGTGACAGCCGCACTCTCAACCACTTTCCCATGCTCCAGCTCACTTGTTTACTAATCTCTCACACCTCTTTGCAAAGTCTCATAAGTGTTCCCATTTTGTTACCAAGCTTTTCTACTTTTGCTATGATCCTGTTTGTTACTGTTGTGTATTACTTTTGCCTATTTACCTGTTTTTCCATTTGTTAGAGGTGTCTTCTGGATACTTTTGTTGGTTGGACTATGTGTATGGTGTTTGAACCCCTATCTCTTTTGTTGTTGTTGTTTAGTTGCTTGATTGGTTGGTTTGTTTGGGTTTTTGTTGTTGTTGTTGTTGTTGTTGCTTCCTTGCGTTCAATTCTGTTTTGATCGCCTGCATAAAAAAAGCCCTTTGATTATTTTAATTTTGCCTGTGACTGTCACTTCTTGTGCCAGTCTCTCAGCAAAAAACATTCTACAGAAACACAAATGTTTTTAAAAATAATAATTTCCCACTTTGTTATTTCAGTCTCTGCTAATCAAATTACTCAATTAACAATGCAAGAGTGTTAAAGACTGGTTGAATCAGTTTTCCATGTAAATTTTCACAGTTTAGGAAAAATATATCGATCTATATATTTATAATTGGCAAGGCAAACATAAAGGAAGCAAACCTTTCAATATCTAGGAGAAATGCAAATGTACTTTAATGAAACTGGTTAAAGGACACAGAAAATGATGAGGAATTATTAAGAATCAGAGGTGTTCAGCTCTTGTCTTTAAGGTTCAGAGTTCAGCACAGTTTGGTCATTTTCCTGGTCTGCTACACATGGTGTAACTCATTGATTAATTACCAAACTTAGTAGGTGTGTTCCAGCAAGAAAACCATCAACACTGTGCTGTACTGCTACCCTCCAGGAATGGAGAGGACACCCCTGTGTTACCCCTGTGTTATCTGTATGTGCTGTGTGTCTGTTGCTCCACTCAGGTGCCCTGTGCTATGCTGAGTTGGGTACTAGTTTTAAAAAGTCTGGTGCCCATTACACATATTTGCTTGAGACCCTCGGGCCACTTCCAGCCTTCCTGAGGCTCTGGGCTGAGATCATTTTTATCAGGTCAGATGGTGTCTTTCTGTGTGTCTAAATCATTGTTTCTCAATGCAGTGCTCAGGACTTATTAGACAGTCTATATGCTTGCTTTAATCTACTTCCAGTATTTCTATACTGTGTTCAGTGCTATTAATGGCTTGGTTCAGTTATCTGTCCTACCAGGGAGGTGGAATAAAGCAAAAAGGAGACCACTTGGTGGGTAGTGTGTTAAGAAAAACACATTTATTTCCAACGTGGCTACTGATTACAGTATAGCAGATTTAGTAAATCTATGTATATGTATCTTTAATGATAACTCTCTACTAGAAACCTTTGTGTGACAGCATGTGGAAAAGTCACAGCTGAGGGTAATTCTGTTATTTTTATGTGTTCTAGAGCTGCAGTGGCCTCTTATGTGTCACTGGCCTTTGGACGCTATGTAGTAGAGCCCTTTTTCATGCCATGCTTGGCTCCTCCTGCACTGGTCAAACTGGTCAGCATCCTGGGAGTATGTGAGTGTCATCCATTTACAAATGTATTTTTTAACACCATGCTTTGTGTTATGGTGAAGCATGAAACATAACCATACTATAGTATGCATACTGTTCAGGCCTTAATCCCCTTTTATAGAAATTTCTGCTATTTTTGTTTCAGCATTTGTTGTGCTGATGAACTGCTGGAACGTGTCGTTGGCCTCCCGTACCCAGGTCACGCTCACTTTCATCAAGCTCTTTGCTCTGATTCTTATCATCGTCCCAGGCATCGTGGCCTTGATCAAGGGTAGGAAATGTGAAATACTGTACTGCATAACAATGTGGAGACAATGGCTTCCCAGAGCTCTCTAGACGTGCTGTTATAGAATGCTTCAGAAAGGAAAGGTTTGTTGAGTGGAAGGAGCTCTTTAAATCATCACGAACATATATTTTATATTGCTAGATAAAAGGTGTGTAGTTGTGCTCAATCCAAGAACACAAACAGAAAAACATTTGCTGTAGCTGTATGAAGCAAATACTAGAATGTCTACAAAAATGTAAAAATGTACACTACCAAAAAAGATCCAGAAAATCCAACAGACATTTTGATCAATTTATTAGTTTGATCAATTTATCAATTCATTAGTATGATCCAAATACTACCAGTGAAATAAGAGCACGGATGACAGCATGTAACATTTGCTCCCTGTATAACCTCCCTGAAACACATTAACATGCGGATAAAATTACATGCGGATAAAATATGCTTCAGCGCCCCAACTCCCCACACATGATTTACAACTAGGACCTTCACCCACTGTTTTTTTTTTGTTTGTTTTTTTGTCGCTCCAAGGAAAAATTAGTCTATAACATCATTGTACAGCTTTCTGAACTACTGAGAGGAATCTTGGTCTCTATAAGCATAATTTACTTTAAGAACCATAAATAGATGATTATAAATAATGAATTTTTGGTTGCATTTTTATCTCTCATGTCAGGACAAACTGAAAACTTTCAGAATGCTTTTCACTCCGAGTCTCTCACCCTGACAAAGCTTCCTCTGGCCTTCTACTCTGGGCTCTATGCCTATGGTGGATGGTGAGTTATTAAACTTTGTCTTTTTTTCCAGGAAGTAAAGGAAAATAGTATAACTTGAGAGACTCTGTGGTGTTTTAGGATCCATTTGTGGATCCATTTGTACAAAGCCTGCAGAAACCTGAACACACTCCAAAACACCGCTCCAAAAGTGTGACTCAGGAGCATGCTGATGCTGGGGTCAACCTCTAGAGGGGGCATTGCAGGAAACCATTGCGACCCAAAGCTGTATATAGTACAGTAACTGGACAGTGACATAATTTTTGCCTTCTTTGCTGTAGACATTATATTCAAAGTGATACAATGTTTATGACCTTAAAGCAGCTGGATGCCCCATTATGTATGGTCCCTTTTAAATGAGGGGCCTGCATGTAAAAAAGTGTTAAAACACCCAGTATATATGTAAATATCCTCAAATTAAATTATACTTTAACTTCATAGTCACTGTTTAATTTCAAATCCACTGTACAGAGCATAGAGTCAAAACAGCTAAAATGGAATCACTATTCAGTAACGTATGACCTGCACTGTACCATCTCCACTTTGCTTTTAGGTTCTACTTAAATTTTGTGACAGAGGAGGTTATCAATCCAAACAGGTATGTACAACTGGATAGGAAATCTAATCACTGTCACAATAATCTCTTATAGTATAACTAAAGGTATATTTAATCATAATACTCTGTATTGTTGTAAAAGTCTAAGCTTAGATTCTTCTGCCCGGCAGAAACATTCCACTGGCCATCATGTTGTCGATGGTCACAGTTACCATATGTTACGTGCTGGTTAATGTGGCATACTACACTATAATGACTGGTGATGAGCTGCTGATATCTGATGCTGTGGCTGTGGTCAGTAATTAATTAACTGATTTTAAATGTTAAAAATCTCACTTGGTTCTATGCTTTCTTTAAACACACAAAGGCCCATTCTCTGACATTTCTCTCAGACCTTTGCCAGCCGAACTCTGCAGGGTGTGGCGTCTGTTGTGCCCATTCTAGTTGCCATGTCCTGCCTTGGGGCTCTCAATGGAGGGTTCTTTGCCGCACCTAGGTATGGAAATATATTCATACCAATGGTAAACACTAAACACGACATCTACGGCTTTTAGAATGGGATGTCCTGTTGTTTTACTGTGAAGTCAAAAATCAGCAATGTTTGCACGCGCGTGTGTGTGTCTGTGTGTGTCTGTGTGTGAGCATAGAATGATATTTGTGGGAGCCAGAGAGGGACACTTGCCAGCTCTCTTTTCCATGATCCACATACGAAGAAAGACACCTGTACCTGCTGTACTGTTGCTGGTAATGTACATCCCGAGTATTGTGCATATACAAACTGCAAGACAAATGTATAAAGTGACCAGTAAGTGAAGGAGTCTTTTTCTAAAGAAGTGGATGTGGAATGGATTTTTACAGCTGGGAGATAATTTGCATCTAACACCTGGTGGATAGGTTTATTTTGCTATTGTTTTACATTTTGTTTGATCTGTTTTCTTCTTTTTTTACAGTACCCTCTGGTCGTCATCATGGTAGCAAAAGGAGAGATCTTTCAACTAATCAACTTCGCCTCTTTTTCTCGCTGGTTCTTCATTGCGTTGGTGACACTGGGGCTACTTGTCCATCGCTATCGATTTCCAGACCATCCAAGACCATTTAAGGTCTTTATTTTTTATCCTCAATCTATTTTTAATAGCTTGTTTAAAATATAAATTATAACTAGACTGACCGGTTTCTAACCATTTCTTTCTTTTCATTTCTTTTAACATCTGAGAGCAGGTACCTCTGGCTATAGCCGTGATCTTCACTGTGGTGTCTTTCTTCATTGTGGGTCTGTCTTTGTATTCGGACCCTTGGACCACAGGTTGTAGCTGTGGTCTCACCATCTCTGGAGTACCAGTGTACTACATGGTGATAAAACACCAATATATACCAGCTCGCTGGAAAAAAGCCTTCGGTAAGTTAAACCTTTACCTTTTTTAAAAAACTAAATCTAAACATCCCTGCTGAATATAAATTTCATCCAAGTAACTTTCTTATGCTGCTCCAATCTTAACTCCAAACAGCAATGCGCTCCCTAGTATTTAAACCATAGGTCTGTTTATTCTGGCGGTTGAGCACAATTATAGCATCAGACGTTACTATGGTTATTGGTGATACCAATATAATGTTAAGCATCCAAGTACACCACTTGAGTGTGTGAACCTGCAAGCCACATCTAGTCTCATTTCCTTCTCATCACATCACATCAGCAGTTTTACTGACCATGGCCAAAGCTTGAGTTGAGTCAAACCATAACACTTTCACATACAGTGTTCTCCCGATTAGAACAGGAGTTAGCTGGAATTCAAGGTTGCTATGGGCTGTGAAAAACCAATACCGATGAATGCCTAGCTGTAAGGATACTGCTGTTCGCATTGCTTACATGAACTGGTTGACAGGCTTGCCATGTTACTAGGTCAGAAGCAAAACATACATCCGTTTCTTTTCTTCTTTAGATCACTGCAGCAGACAACTTCAGATCCTGTTGGAGGTGGCCCAACAGGAGGTTCAGACCTACTGATCTTAAAGATTCTGTCCATCACACCTGAAATATTGACTTGTTATATACAAGTAACACACTATTCAATGCTGATTACAAGATCAGCATACTCACATACTCAAATACAACAAACTGAAATACTGAAAAAGTGGAAAGGTTGCTGGCCCTCGATACATTGACTAAAGTTCAGCAGGAATAATGTAGAAAGTAACGATTTCATGTACCACTGATCTTTATCCAAAGTAAAAAATTTATTTTTTTAATCTGTTGAAAAAAAGAACAAAGATAAACATCCTGAGGAAGAATTTATTCAATATGCAATATACAGTAGTTATCTTTATAAAGGACAATAGATGAATGGCATTTTAAAATCTTTAATGGAAACTTAAATAAAACAATATGCAAATGTTATTCACAGAATACTCTTTATTCAGATCTCAAAATACCCCTTTTCAGAGGTAAAAAGAGTGTGTGTGTGTGTGTGTGTGTAGGCAGGGGAGGACGCGCAAGCTTTGACAGAAAAGCATCAAAAACAAACCAAAAAACTTGCACCCTAAGTAATCAAACTATTAAACATTGTACATATAGGGCCAGGTTACTCAAGCTGGTAGTTATTACCTCATTGTGTTTGGTATTGAAAGGCAATGTTGGCTAGCTACACAAATCAATTAACTGTCTGATGTTAAGATTAGTACCTCAGAATATCATGATTCCTTCTAAACTCCCAAGGAACGTTACTTAAGATACTCAAGAACAACTAGGACATGTTTTTGCATTTCAGAATCCTCTTAAAACCTAAAAAAAAAAAAAAAGAGCAGATGTCTCGTTTTCCTCTTAAATGTCCCTCAGTGAAATATACAAACACTATGATGCAGGTGACATGAAATGTTCTTGTCTGAATGTAAATAAAAATACACTGAATGGATGGGCAACAAACTCTGAACATATAAAAACCAAAATGTCAGAGGATCCTGCATACTGTATAACCACTCATTTTAGATTTCTAACAGGGACAATTTAAAAAAAGTATGGTCAAGAGGGGGGAAAAAGTGTGTATAATTTAATATACAAAAAAGCCTGTAAATCACAATTCTACTTAGTAATGCAGTGTAAATTAGTGTAGATTTTAAGCCATCACTGTGTGCATAGACAAAACAGTCATTTAAAATGTTTTTCCCCCTCAAATACCAGTGCAGGCTTACTTCCTACTATATACTTTTTCATTTTACTGATTTGTCTCGATAGAACCATCATTAAACAGATTTTAGTCTGACCCTTAGGGATGTATACATTTATGCACCATTAAAAATCCTTATCAGCATGTTTCACTAAAGGGCAAGATAATACTCTTAAGCCAAGTATCCCAATAAGAGAAAGAACGCTAAATTCTGAGCTAAAGATTTGTTTACAGATGACTTAATTTTGCTGCACTTTCACCAGAGATATGCTTGAAGTCAGCTTGAATTATAGGTCCACTCCTACTGATGCATCATATTGTAAAATCTTTGTTTAGTAGTGTCAGACCAGGGGTTCTGGTAAATCCATGTGTCCATGTACAAGTTTTTCTAAAAACTGCTAAACACACACACACACACACACACACACACACACACACTGTGCAAAATAATTCTAAGTACATTCCTTCAACAGTTTTACTCACTGACCACTCCTGTTCCCACTTTGAAATGGAGTGTAATGTGGGATATGAAGCCAGACACAGGAGGACAGACAAGGACTGTGGGTAATCACAAAGCAGAGGGGAAAAATATTCACATTTATAAAACACATAAAAGTAGAAAATAACAAGGCAGTGGAAGACAGAGTGCAGAGCAGCTTAGGTAAAAGATGTGCTGTGGTGGCTATTGCGGGTTTATTTCAGCTCGGGAATGAGCTGAGACCAGCTGATATTGGTCATGCCTAGGTCCTCCTCCTCCAGACAGGAGAAGCTGATGTCCACCAGGATTTTACTGAGACTGTCATTCATGGTGTCCAGCACCAGGCCCTCCGTGAGAGACCTGTTAGCGCCACTGGCAGCGGGGGCCCCCACTTGGAGCTCTCGAGAGCAGGTGGGCGAGGTGTGCAGTGGAGAGGGCCAGCTGGAGGTGAGCAGCTCTCGGGGGGAGCTGAAGAGTGGGAGCTCCTTGAAGGGTGTGCTGCTCAGGCTGAAGGAGGTGTTTTCGGAGCATTGCGGGGTGAGCAGTGGCCCACCGGGTGTATGGATGGGGCTGACGTCCAACACCCTGCGGCTGCCTTTACCCAGTGGGGTGATCTTCCAGGGCTCCAGCGCCACAGGCGGCTTGCTGGGTGTGGAGGAGGCCGGGTGGTTTCTCTTGATGGGAGTTTTGAAGATGTAACCCTGCATGGGGCTGTTGGGCTGCGGTTCAGGGTGGGGCTCCTCCTCCTCCTCCTCCTCCTCCTCCCGCGTGTCGTGGAAAGTGGAGGTCTCAGAGGCCATGCCCGAGTCAATGAAAGTGCTGTGAGAGAAAAGCAGTACGGGCTCTTCCCTGGAGGGCAGGACAAGGCGCTGCTTTCGGCGAGAGCTGCTGGTCTCCCTTTGTCGGACAGCAGGCGGCGGAGCCCTGGAGGCGTCGCTGCTATGGGGAACGCACACGGGCTCCTCTGAGGGCTGTGTGCGCACCGGCGCCAAACTAAAATCCCTCTGGAAAACCTTAAAACAAAACAGTCCACATAGCAAACAGATCCTTTCTGGCTCTTACATACAGTCACCATATGAGAAGCCTTTACCTTGGGCGCTATGCGGACCTGCTTTCCACACCCGCTGTTGGAGGGAATGGAAGAGCTGGAGCTCTGCAGAGGAGTGGAGGAAGGCAAGAAGAGTGAAGGGGCCAGCGGAAGCTGGATGGGCACCAGGTAGGAGTCTGTACGGGGCAGTAGAGGCTTCATCTTTCTCTCTGCAGACCACAGAAGTGTTATCAGAAAAGCCTCGTCTAAAACACAGTGCCCATATTGTATTCTTATGTTTTCACATGCTACTAAGTATATTATTGTGCCATTTAATTACTGTGTACGATGGCCTTTACTGTAAACACAAAGATCATCTTCTACACTTCTTAAGTCACAGAAGACCCCATGGAAGTTTTCTAGCAGACATTAATTTAAAGATCAGTGAATCTCTAAAATGGCTTAAGCTTATCTTAAAAGTCAGGTGTACTTATACTTCAGAATGGAATCTTAAAATCTTAAAAGCATCCAGGTATTCTCCAAAAATGCCATCTATACAGCTACCACCTTAAACAGATGGCACAGGCACAAGCTTGTCATGCATAGAGAATGATAATAGATCTCTGTACCCACCTGAGCTTCCAGCTAGTGCAGGTTTCTTCAGATCGAGTTGACCTCGCTTCTGATGCTGTAGAGACAAAACCTTTTCAGACTCTTTATGCCACACATTTTCCCCCCTTTATAAAACAAGAGCCACAGGCAACCCATTTCTTCCCAGATGATCCGCATCTTTGCTCCAACCCTGCTCCTAGTACACCTGTACTAATCATTCAGCGTACTTAACCATGGCTTAGTTAAAGTGTGTTGGGAGATACGACCAAGCAAAAACGTGGATTATCTTTTGGGTCACAAAGACTGGGTTGCCAAACACTGGTGTAGGGATCAACACACTTCCTGCTCTTAGCCTGAACCTCTTGAGCACTCCTGAAATAAAAACAGTACAATCTCGGAGATGGTGATGGACAGGTGATATGGCCTCCCTGTCTGACTGCAGTGAGACAAAATGTGGACAGACTGATGTTATAAAAAGTTCTTACTTGTTGGTAACAGACCTGCATGGCCTGAGGGTAAGGGAGGGCCCCTGGGTCAACCACAGGCTGTGGGGAAGGGGGAGGGGGGATTAAGGCAAGAAAAGTCAAATTTACAACAATTATAAATGTTTGTGATTGTGTGTAATCTGGGTGTTTAAAAGGACATCTATCTACATGCTTACTTTATAAACTTGCTCTAAAGTAAGACAACGATTTGCCTCTGGTCGAATGGTCCAGTGAGAGATCTTGCCATCTGCTGTCGTCTCCCGGACAAACATATCATGCAGGGAGAGGTTGTGGCGAATGGAATTCTAATGAGATAAAAATGCAGGTAGAGTAAAACTATTTATCTGAATTTAATAATCAATCAAATTGTCAGTCATTGTGATGAATGAACAGTGTTCTGGTTGTTACTGAGTCTGTATTACCTTCCAACCTGGTTTGGCCACATTTCGAAAGTAGGGGAAATGGTCCTCTATCCAGTTATAGATCTCCTTCAGAGTCATCCTCCTATTTTTCTTGCTGTTGATCGCAAACTGGATCATGGCCATGTAGGAATAAGGTGGTCTTTCCGATAGTGGACCTTTTGTTGCACCCTCATTTTCTGCATGTGTCAGCTAAAAGAGAAGGCAATGGGCATATTCAAGATAATGAACAGAAAACAAATTTGCGTTGATCTAGTCAATCTACACCATAAAATGATACATACATCCTGAAGCTGTGCAGAGCCACCCTGATTTTCCTTATTGGACTTTCCTGTTGCTGGCTCAGGGCCAAAGACATCTGTGCTCATTTTCCCCAACCACTGCATGTTTGTCAGGCTGTCATTTAATGGACTGCAATCTGCTTCTTTTTTCACTGACAAAATGAGACAACTGTTTTTACATGTGTGACAATGGTAATATTTATAAAGTCAATGCATTTATTCAAATAATGCATGATCAGTCAGTGCAAACCTCAGAATGGAAGCAAGAGAAATTAGCAAATCTAAATGTATAAATCAAAAATGTAATGCATAGCTGAGCATTTAAACAGTTATCAATACATGCCTGATTTTGTTGGTGTCAATTGCGTGGAATCCATCATACTGTCCATAGTTACATATCTCTCAGGTTCAGCCTCCAAGGAGGCACTGCAGAGAGTATCAACTCCATCCTCCAGACTATTGCTGCCACTCAGCAAGATGAACTTGTTTGGCCCCTGTAGGCCACATTCTTTCCCTTTGGCAGTCAATGCAGAAATTACACTCTGAAGATCTGCAGTCTTTGGTATGACCACCACTTGTGTATCAGGCATAGTGGGATGGTCCATGATACGAATGCCATCCGGAAAGGCCTGGCCTGTCTGTGCCGGGGCGGCTTTGGTCCGTGTTCCATCACCCTCATTACTCTGAAATGGCAATTTCCTCCTCTTGAGGATTATAGGTCTCCTTGGACTCTCCCTCATTCTGTATCAAGGTGTTCACGTTGTTGTGGCTGACTGTGTGAATAAAAGAAAAACACATTTAATATCCATCTTTGAAAAAGAAATATGTATAACAAATATGTAACGAGCTAGAATAAATGCCAACACAGCTATCCAGTCTAGAGATGGGTATAAATCCAGCTAGCTAACCAGGGCGTCTGAATCTTTTAATCGATTTTCGCTTGGTAGCTAGCTGGGCTGATATGAAACCCAAATGCATGGTACCAGTTTACCCCTTAGGGTAAAATAACTAGCTAGCTAGGTAAATACCTTAGGTTATTTAGCATACGTTGCTGACCGATTCAGGTACCCAAGTTCCCCGTCGATGAAAAGATAACCTAGATATGTTAAGAAAATTTCAAACTATTTTTTGAATATCATCTACTCGTGTGACGTACTTTCTTCTAGAATATAATACCGTTAAAACCGACCTCCTTGATCCGATTACAGTGCAATGCCATTAGCTAGTTAGCTGATTTGCACGCATACTAGCTCGTTATGAATGTTTTGGGTTAACTATCAAACTGCTAGCTAAGCAACCTCTAGCTTGCTCAGTAAAAATTCACCAGCAAACATTTATTCATCCAATACACTATCTGCTATCGTTAGCTTATTAAAAGTATACACCTATTGATCCAGTTTATGTAAAATGAAAACAGACGTTTAAGTAAACAGAGTGGAAGACATTTCCTTGTAACTCCACTTATATAAATTTGTCACTCTTGCTGCCTCGCTAGCTATGTGGTTGTAGCTGAAACACAAAGGGCGCTAGCTAGTAACCAGTATTCAGGACAAACGATTAGCTAACTAGCTATCTAGGTTAACACTAGCAACACGTTTGCAATGACAACCAGACCACTTATTAATAATTCCAAACAATGTCAAAACACGCAAACCTTCATATTATTTCAGTTCTCGGTTTATCATATATCCTTATCTTGCCGTTCTAAAATTTGGATTAGAGCGATGGCTAAAAGACAGCTTCGTTTCTTAAGTAAGGCAGGCAGACAAATTTGAATTTTGGCGCAGTCCTACCGATTTCAGTCACGTGATCATTGTCTCACCAATAGATTTCACACGACGGCGGTCAAGGCCATGTGAGAAACCAATGAGAGTACATGCGGAAGTACATCTCGGGAAGTGAAGTAAATTACCTTGCTTTGCGCAAAGAAATACAAATAGGAACTAGATCTACACGCTTTAGAAGATCGTCTTTTGGGTCTAAGGAACATAATGGGTAAGAAACGAGCTCATATTTAATGTGTGACAGTCACACATGCTTGCACTAAAATAAAAGCCAATAGTTTAAATATTATGCTAGCTATAACTGTGTATCTTTTATTGTGTGCTTTGACTAAGTAACTTTTAAAACTCGCCTAGATTTTTTTTCACCCTTCTGGAAACAGGGTTATGACATTTGATGCCTCGCAGTTCCCGTAAAAGGAGTTTGCTAAATCCGCAAAAATCTCAGCTGCTTTTTGTGGAGCAACCCAGAAATGGACCAAGACACGACTATGGACCACAGTTACGAAGTGCGATTAATCCGAGGTCTTTTGTATCAGAACAACCACGGCCAGCCATCGCGGTTTCTTCCTGGGTAATTATATAGTTGAATGATAACATTTTATAAAGGGGCCTGGGTTTATTTGAGTCAAGCTTAAAGTCTGCTTTATACTTTATATTAAGAACAACAGTGACAGTTTTGCAAAGCACCAAAACAATGGTTAGAATGTATGTTTGTCTCCTAAAATTCATAGGGCCCTATATGTATAAACTAATAATCAGTAACATGATGTCTGTAGTTGAATTGTTCTCTGCATATTTAAATACCTAGGTGGCACATTAATAAAAATATAAGAGAATTATTATGTAAACAAAAATGCTTTTATAAAAGACAAATTTGTAAAGAAAATGTGCTTTTGTCCACTGCAGGTGTCTCCCCAGTTTGAAGTGCTTGATGCCACAGCCGTCATAAAAGGTGGAAAAGGGAGGAAGAAGAATCTGCTGTCCACAAACACAGCTTCGCTTATGACTTTGCCAGCAATTAAAAAAGCAACATTCTGCAAATACCCTGCTTTGTCATTTGAAGCAAGTGTTTCAGTTCCACAGAGATGTCACAAGACCCTACCCAAACAAAGGACTGCCTCATGTAGTCCAGAAATAAGACCTACTCAAGGCGACCATGCCAAAACATTTTTTTCAGACCGGCAGGTAAAGGTGCCCGTGAAGACTTCAGTACGGACACCTTCCTTTAGCAGATGGGGAGAGAACCTTGGAGCATCAGGAGCTACAGTAACCCCCTTTGGGTCCTCAGAAGTTTTGAAAACCCCAGTTAGTTTCACAGTTGGGAAACCGAGGACTTCAGGGATTGTTCACACCCCTGCATCAAAAGAGAGCTACACATCTTTAAATCCTCATCAAGTAGAGACTCCAGAAATGCCACATGGTGAATGCTCTCCTTCATCACCCATTGTCCACCTGCTTTTTTCCATAAATCCACCAGAAACTCCTCCAAGAAGTCAAGACTTGGGCATATTAGTGAAAGACACACCGGAGAGAGACTATGGGATAAAGGTGACATGGAGACGGAGGAAAACCCTGATGAAATTACTCAGAGATCGAGGTCAACTCCTTGTCAGTGAGGCAGTTATCAGCAATCAGTGGTCATTGATTGAAAAAAAATGAAAACTGGGTTTTAATGTTTCTGTATATAATGGGCCATGTAGGTACATTTGTTTTTTGAAACAAAGAGTTGATTTGTGCAAAATATAAAAAATCATTTGAATGTTTTTCATGGCTGTTGAACTATGAAAGTAACAGAAATAACCTGATGGAAAGAAAATGTTGTGATCCTACAAAGCAAAAGACTTTTCTCTTCACTGTGCCCTCTGTTGCCAATGTAGAATACAAGCCTCAAGTAATACCCACTGTAAATTTTACTGGTAATTTTAGAACAGAGGCATTATAGAAATAATCCTACAAAACTCTCAAATACCACAGTGTACACTCTCTCTCTCGCTCTAATATATATAGAGTGTGTTTGTGTTTACCATCGTTTTCTATCTGCAAACTTGTGGCCATTTAGCAATTCTTGATAGGCTATTATTAATAGCTTCAATAATTGGACTTAAACTTGCTAAAATTAGGAAGATCAATGTTTGGGTGAAACTTTTTTTTTTTTTTTTAGATTTACATGGTTACAGAATCGTATAACGTACTTAAGACACCGACCCTCTAATATCTACGTGTCTTATAAATCAATCTGTGACTTAATCACGTCGTGATTAAGGTGTTTTAACTTGTTGGGCGTTTTCCCACAATTCTTTGTACCGGAAGTGTTGGGGAGCGAGTAGGGCTATATATAAACAAGTACCTGGTGGGTTTGCTTGAAACTAGAAAAGCTTTATTATTACAGCCTTTATTTTGTAAAATGGTCTTTTGTGTCTTTTCTGGTTATTCCTTCGCCTGCTGCACTTACAAAGTAACGGCGAAGTCTATATAAAGCGTTTGGTACTAGTTACATAAACCAACAAAACAACTGAAAAAAAAAAAAAAAAAAAAAACCTCAAAGTGCTATGCGGAGCGGCTCCTTGGCTTCCGTTCGTCTCTGCAGTCCTCCAACATGTTCTGTTATGCATCGTCAAGGGCTGGTGGACACTGCCATCGAGCATTTAATGATCAGAAAAGATTTCCACTCCGCGTTTGACACGTGTGAGAAGGGATTGGACAGTTTAGCTGCTTCTGACGCGCAAGACGAAACATGGTGGGTAAACTGAGTGAGTATACCCCACATTGGTCAGGATTTAGCAAGGGGTTTGTAGGTAGTACATGCTGTAAATATGGTCAAAGCCTCCCACAACTATATGTTAATTAGTTATTATATTCTTAATTTCCTACAGAATATGCTTATAACTTAGAGTTAAGATAGAATTCAAACTTGTATAACGTTAGCTACATTGCTGGTATTCTGGGTAGTCCTTCATGGTCACCATCAAGACTGAAACACCATCTAAGTCCGTAACTTGCTATAACTTAACTAATGTTCCCAAGACCGTGCTCAAGTTCAGACAGCATTGATCAATAGAAGCTTAGCCCTGTCATTGAAAGTAGTCTGCAGATTACAAAATAATACAATTGAAGAGATGATCTACAGATTGTATCATTTAAGATCATATTTTAAAAAATACAAACAAATTTCTAAGTAGTAATAGTAATGTAACTTCACCTAAATCTATTTATTATCATAGTTCCAGATATGGAGATTTGAAAGAAGCGCTTTGTATAGTTGGAATTCAAGCTTTGGCTGAACTGAACCAGTGGCAGGATGTCTTCCCTTGGGTCTTGCAACACTATGGTGAAACTGAGAAAATTCCTGCCAAGATTATGCAGCTGTGGTAAATTGTGTACCTGACACATTGTGACTTTTATTTGTTTGCGTTGTTGTCTACTCAGTAATGTTTGAGCAACTTGGGTAATCACAATCTCATTAAGTAAAACTTCCATCACAGGCTGCAGTAGCACTGTGTTGTGAAATCACCACAGTAGAGTGCAATAAAGGCTGTAACCCTGTCTCCAAATATGAGTAACCTGTGGACCTGTTTGTTGTCAGTCATTAGTTAATATGATCATGAGCAGTAAAAGGCTCATTAGTCATCATAGCTTTTGGCTAAAGCACCTACAAATTCTGGTCTAATTTGGTCAACTGAATTTCACTAACAAATAAGTAAATCACATTGATCAGATGTTTTTGGATTATAGGTAAGAAGGAGGGGGTAAAAAAGTAAGCATTTTGCTGTATGGGATGGATCATCTTCATTATATTTTGTCTAGTTGTCTTAACTAACATCAAAATGCAAACACCTGTAATTATTTACCATCTACCATCACAGCATTCTCCTTTACACCAAAGTTGCGGAGCAGTCAGCCATGCAGGAGTCAGTCCGCTCGTGGCTCCGCTGTTTTAGTAACATGAGCCAGTCAGGGTTCAGCAGTGTGGCAGAGCTCTACATCCTGCATGTTCTGCTGCCACTGGACCAAACTGCTGAGGCTGAGGAGCTGCTGGAGGATGAGGTAGGACAGGTTGCTTTTACCGAAGACCAGAGACAAACCGCGTTGACCATAATGAAGAGTCATGGTGCCAAAGCGGAACCTCTTTCACATCCTAACACTCAACCTGACCCTGTGGAGGCAGAGATGGTTTTTAAGCCTCAAGGTATGTTCTGGTGATTGATGTACATGTCATTTTCTGTCATTTGGAGTAAAATAAAGATTTACGCATGAAGCTCTTTACATTGCAGTATATTGTATTGTATCTTCTGCTAATTTACTCACTCTGCAACTCAATAGATTAATACACTGTTAGTGCTCTTTTAGGATGCCTATAAAGTTGGTGTCTATTTACTGTTGTAACCTTCAGGTTCATTGGCGCGGCGGTTGAATGCTATTATGAAGTTGTTGTACAGGGGCCTGTCCATGGCCAGCATCATTGTCAGCTCCCATTCTCTGCGCAGAGTTGTTATGCTCCTGTTCCTGCTGTACCTGATACTCGTACGCATGGACCCAGGTATGGAGACTTCATAATTCCTTAATTGGGCTCATAGGTTCTATGACAGATACGTAGACAGACAGAGTGGATAAGTGTGTAATGTTGTTATGAACATTATGCCAAAAGTCCTACTACCTTCATAATTTAGCTATTCTTCTGTAGATTTTGAGACTTAAGACTTTGACTGTCTTAAATTGTGCTGTGATGACGGAGATGAGGACAAGCAGCAGACTTCACTTTGTCTTGGGTCTATAAATGTATTTTCTAAAACAAGTCCTTAATCCACAGCTTTGCCCTTTGCTTACCCCTGGATCCTCCGGCTGTATGGACTCTTCCAACAGATGCGGAATGCCATGTTTGGACCATACTACAGGGTGTTTTCCTAGGGGTTTTGCACACAAGCACTTAAAGAAACAGAATGATGCAATGCAGACTAAACACTGTATGTGAGTGTTGTCAACACAGCTATGTGTTTGCTTTAGAGTGCTTACATATAAAAACTGCTGATAAGTTGTCAGATTGCATGTTGTTAATGACTTTTCATGTCAGAAGTGTCTGCTTATGTTTGCTGCAGGAGAAAAATGTAACTATCATGTTGTTCTTAATATTCTCTGGAGTCAGTGGAAATCTGTTCCTGGGAGATTAAATGTTTAAACATTTTGATTTTTTTCTCTGTATAACATCTCTTGTAACTAAATTAAATCGAAGCACATCATTAAAATGCATGGGCTATTATTAATAATTTATGTAATATATGTGTATGTATGTTTCTTTTTTTGGTAGTGCAATAAAGTAATCATAAACTGTTAAAGGCTTTTATTCTGAAATCGACCAAAAACCGGAGCTGTGCCACGTGAAAAGCACTTTCGTAGTTTGGTTAAAAGCCACTTGAACGCGATAGGACTCGCCGTGTGAATGAATTCTAGTGTTGCGTCACTCGAAGAGAAACCAAAGAATGAAATGAAAGTGAAAGTTAAATGTTTTCGTCACCATACAAACGATAAGATTTGTTTCATTAGATGTGTTTATTTGCCGACAGGTGGAACATCTACACAGGTCAGATTTTAAATTCTCTAATGAAACAGTTTTGTTCGCGGTTACCTGTGTCGCTGTTTTATACTAAAATGCTAAAAATCGGGAATATACAAAATGGCGAAACGGGTATTTGTTTTGTGTAATTTCAGATATGTTAAAGAGATGGGAGAGAGTTTGAATCTTCTTTTGGCTGTAAAATAAATAGTCTTAGTGTCTTTAATTCACAAATAGATTAGTCCTATGGCTTTGCTCAACTAGTTTTTAAAGGTCAGCCTTCTCATAAATGTCAAATCTGTGAATTGTTTTGATGCACATGTTTGGTTGAGACTGGTCAGGTCATTTAAAAGCAGTTTTATTAACATGGATGTTTGCTAAAAATATATCTTATTTTTCCCATCTAGTTTATGAATTATGAGTAACAATGTTCTACTCACTCCGATATTTAGGTGCCATCAAATAATCTTCACCTATACTGGTAACTACTTGTGGGCTGTAATTATTGGATGGGATTGGAAATGTCTAGGTATAGTATGGACAGAAGAGTCTTAGGTAAGTTAACGTGTCCTACGTGTGCTACAAGGATCACAAAGTAATTTGTAGATATAAAATTAGGGGTTGGGGGTGAGTGGAAAGATGCTTAGTGTTTTCAGCAAGATGTATGCTAACCACAGTCATTCATATTAAAAGTAGAAATATAGTTAAGCAATATTTGTTTTAATTTACAGGCATTAGGGGGCTTTTAAACTTTGGACTGTCTTGCTGTGTAAATGCTGTTCTTCAGTCATTCTCAGCCACTACAGAATTGCTTGAGTTGTTGAAGAGGTAAAGAATGTATTCCAGATCCTCCTTCTAAATCTAAATTTGGTCATTATGAGGAACTGTTCTCTTACGACAATACCTGGTTGCTGAATCTTAATATATTTTAATGTTGAATTATAAGATAATACCACCATAAATGTTCTACAGAAGTGGCTGTTCAGAGCATGTCATTATTTGTTTTTAGATGGCAGCCTTCTGGTAGGCTTGAAGAAAAACTCAATGTTCCCCTGCAGCTTAAGAAGGCGCTGTGTGCCATGAGAGAACAGCTAGAGCCTGCTCCTCATCGACGCTTCCTTGATTGCCTTCACCATTACCAAATTTGCTGTATGCACAATATTTGCATATTTTAACAGTTGTAAAACCAATATTATTACCATCGTCAGTTGAATAATGTCCTGAAGATTGAGGATTATACCATAGGTTCCTATGGACAAGTTGCCTTTAGTTAGAAATAACGTAACGGCCCAGATGCCACAGGGCAAGGAGAAGGACGTTTATTGACACAAAGACGAATAACTAACACAGAGGCACTCTCATGAAACAGTCAAAGTGAACACGGGCAATGTAGAACATAGCTCACAAATGTAATGTGCACGGAAACACGCTCAAGAACAAGGACCGATAAAGAGGCACACTCCCACAATGGTTTAAATACAATCATTACGACAATAAACCATGTGCAGGTGTGTGTTAACAAGGAAGGCGTGGTTACAAATAGGACAGTGAACTCCCACTGCACACGGTGGGCCTTACCACGTGAACAGTGGGAAGGGGAGCATTCATGAGTAATTTTGAACTTCAAACTCCCAACAAAGTTTTAAACACTAAGCAACAGCCAGTAACTCACTTTTAAGACTTAAATTGTTGTTGTATATTGCTTAATATTTGCTGGTAAAGAATGTTTTATGGAAATATTTGGGGGAATAGTCTAGTATTACAACTTAGAAAAATGTACTTTATTCAGTATTCACAGTACTTTAATGCTTAATTTTAGAAATCATACAATAAATTATGCCATGTGGAAGTATTAGTCCACAAACAGTGATCTTAAGAAATGATAACAGGGAAGCTACATTGTGGCTTATGGATTTTCAAATAATGACATATTTGTACTGTAGGGTACACTGCGCATGATGCTGACGAAGTGTTCCACTCTATTCTCAACCTCATTGAGAAGCAGATGTCTGACCAAGACCTGGTAGGTTGAGAAAATAATTTTCTGCTTTGTACCCAGTTCTCTGTCCAGTTCTCAGGGGACCCAACCAGTCCAGGTTTTTGTTCTGTTTCAGCTCCTCATACACCTGAACCAGGTAACTGCGGGCAGCAGACCTGGTTAAGTGGCTAATGTATTTGGGGAAAGTAATCAAAATAAAAACCTTGTCTAGCTGCATGTCACTGAAAACTGGATTGACAGCCTCTGGGAGAACCATTTAACCATGTAGAAAGTTAATGGCAATTTCTGATTATGTTAAAACAGTGTAGTCAGTGGTTTGCCATGAAGTGGATTTTTCTTATTTCCAGGCTACAGAGATCAAAAATCTTTTCAAGATCAAAGTGGAGGGTCACATTCTGTGTTCAGAGTGCACATACACACATCATGTCCCCACCTACTTTTTGAGCCTTCCGCTGCATGTCCGTGAGGATACGAACACCTTAGTAAGGAAACTTACGTTGCCTAAGCATGATTTATCAGCATAGACATGAACTACAATACTGATAACTGAGTTCAAAATGGTTATGTTATTGTGGACCCTGGTCACAATAATAATATGACATTAGGACTCCTCAATAATTCAGTGGTATCAATGGAAGAAAAAATGCCTCCTTGCTTTTCATCTAATTTTAATGGAGTACTTTTTTAGTTACACCAACAGCAGAGTTACCAGTAGAGACCTGCTGCCTTTATTTTACTACTCAAGAGTAGGCTACATGAAGATCACAGTTATAAGTATAGTGCTATTTTGTTTCCCAGGAAGACTGCATTCGCTCTTTCTTTGAGTGCCAGAAATTAGAAGACGGTGAATTGTTCTACTGTGAGAGGTGTGGTGAAAAGACACAATCATCTCAGGTGAATAGGTTTCAGATGTCTTAAGGTCACATTTTACATATCAAGTCTAACAGAATTGTTGGAAATAGACAACATTCAGTCTAACTTTATATAATTAGAAGCAAATAAATTCATAACCATTTCTTACACAGATGTTTAAGCTTGTTTCACTGCCATCCATCCTGTGTATACATCTGAAGAGATTCAGAAATTCTGAAGGCTATACCAGAAAGCTTTACTGTGAAGTCAGCTTCCCAAAAATCATCAACATAGCTGAAGTGTTGCATAAAGAACATCCAGAAATGGTATGTTTCGTTAAATTATTTCTGTTTATCTAGTGTCAAGGAGTAAAATTAAGTCAAATAAAATGAAATGGATTTTGTGCTGTGCTCTGTTTTAAATGGTAACTGTGTGTTCTTAGCCTGAGAATAGGTACAGTCTGTATGCAGTCATAGTTCATTCTGGGAAAGCAATGTTCGGGCACTACACAGCATATGTCTGTTCCTTGGACGGGAAATGGTATTACACGAATGACAGCTGCGTGCGTGAAGTGAGTCTTAATCTAATGAACCTGACAGCAATGTATTCATCTATCTGCTAGAGTACTGAAGCTTTATCCTCAGCTCTGAAAGCTAATTGGGACTTTGCACATGAATCCTTGTGTCTGCTTGATTTCAGGCCAGCTGGGAGGAAGTTCAACAAACATACAGAGGCCATTTGGGGTATGTTTGCAAATTTCACTCAAAACTATTGGGGCAATTGTGGTCACTATATTAGTACTTTTCTTGCATTTGACACAGTTATTTTTGTTGAATTTTATGTTTGTTTGATTGCTGTTCATGCTACATTTGTTGGTTTGCTGTGTTTCAGATCTTATACTGCATATATGCTTCTGTACAGGAGAGCCAGTTCAGATATAGTACAGACCTCCTCAGAATGAAGCTCGAGTCCCTGTAAAATCTCCCTTCTTTCGTCAGGCTAAGGAGAAAAAAAAGACTAATTATTGAAACAATTCATTTTATTTGCATATAGTTTCTATGTGATGAAATTTTGTTTCACGCTGGTAATTGTTAACTATTGTTGTCAGAAAAGGCCAAGATGAATCAGACAGTTCAAATATTTATTTTCAAGATCATTTTGTTAATTAATTGTCATTTTTTAATGTTGACTTTTCCACCCACAAGGTGTCACTGGTCATGCAGTGATTGTAAGCCCTGGTTAACAAAAGATTTTGTATATTTTTGCAAACTAAATCCAAAATATTTTTCAGAATTTCTGTAGTTTGTTTGGTCCAGATTACATATTATATATAGTATGGAAAAGTGGTACCATGGAAAGTGGAGACTCTCTATGTAGGCAGACTGCTGGACACTGGTGAGGGATGTTCCTAAGACCAAATATAATTTACAAGTATATTTGTACATATTTACATGTAATACAGTGATTGCTTCCTGTCTGAGTTTCTGAATTTCAAACTATATTTAGTCTGATTTAATAGTGGGTTGTAGTAGTTTAAAGAAAATTGTAGTTTAAAGAAAACTTCAAAGGTTTAGTGAATCTTTCATGTCTTTGGTGACGGCTTAATTAGGATTAGTCATCAATAACCATTGTGAGTACTTCAGTTAATGACCATTCATGATTTATGCTGTCCAAGTCCAATCAAAATCTTACTTCAGGCCTTTATATTAGAGTGAACTTTGCAGCGCACAGGTTGTTAAACTAAGCACATCATTGCCAGAAAAAAGAGAGTTTCCTGAAGACCTCAGAAAAAGGTTGTGGATATCTATCAGATTGCAGATGGTTACAAAGCCATTTCTAAGACTTGAGAGCTCCACTGAACTACAATTAATGCCAAACTGTCCAAATGGAGTAAGTTTGGAACAGTAGTCAATCTACCAAGGAGTGGATGCACTCCTAAAATATTTCCAAGAGCAGTACGTAAAATTATACAGGAAGTAACAAAGAACCAGGAATAACATCTAAAGAATTGCAGGCCTCTCGTTTCCACTATGGTCAGTGTTCATGACTCAACCATCCCAAAAACATTGGGCAAGAATGGAATCCCTGGCAGAATAGCATGGTGTAAACCATTGGCAATCAACAGGAATATCCATTCTCATCTTGAGTTCGCCAGAAAGCATCTAGATGATCCTCCTGTGTTCTGGAACAATTTGTTATGGATGAATGACCTAAAAGTGGAACCTTTTGGCCAACGTGGGCCCCATTATAGCTGGAGAAAACCAAATGCTGCTTTTCAAAGTAAGAACTTCATAGTAAATGAAGTATGGTGGTTGTAGTGTGATGGATGCCTTGCTATCATTGAGGGAACTATGAAGTCTGCTCTGTATTAGAAAATTAAAGAGAATGTCAGGTCATCTGTCCATGACTTGAAGAGCAGTTGGGTTATGCAACATGACCAAAACCGAGAAGGATGTCTACTTCACAATGGCTAAAAAAATTACTTTTGGAATGGCCTAGTCAAAGTTACGACCTAAACCCTATTGAAATGTGTCAGCACGTGAAATGTACAGCTCATTGCTACTAAGTGGGGGTATAACCAGCTATTGAAATGTACTTTCTCACACAGAGGGATTGGGTGGTAAATATCTTTTCTTAATAAATATATAATGCCTATAACATTGTTGTGGCTTTTTTTCCTTCAGGGACACTTGTGTGCATTATTACATCTTGGGTTTAGATTTAATGTCTGTGTTTGAATTCAGTAATGCAATGCATTCATTAATTCAGTCAGGCAAAAATATTTTCACAGCACTTTAACAGTCTTATTTATGAATTAGTAATACTTATTGTCCAATTTTATTGCTTTGTCACTTAAAAACTGTACCTGAAAGAACAATTCTAAAATTAGATTACAGTTAAGCATAAAAAGTACTATAGGTCCATCTATTTTTAATTTGTGGGGAAAAAGGTTGTCCCAGCACCCTGAGATCACATACTGCATGAGTGAAAACCTGGTAGATTGATAGAAAGTTTCTATTGTTTCTGAGGTACTTATAGTAAAACCACATTCATTTCCTGACAATGGTGGAAACATTTGACATGAATCATATCTTCCACATGTAGGCAGACCAGATTTCACAAGTTTTTACTAATTTGAATAAATTCTAATATGTGATTTTATATGAGGTGATGAGATGAGATGACAGAAGCAAAAATCATCATTATTTTATTACCATTCTAACAGTTGTTGAAAATATTCACTAAAACCTCTGTGTTTGTATTAGCCTTATTATTTTCTGCTGCTCCCTGTTTACAAAGACAACTTCTTCCTCTATGTATTTGGCAAACTTATCAAAATGTATCAGCTGTGAAGTCAAAAATCTGTTCTACTGGCTGTTTCAATTTAAAACCCAGACATAGGCTGTCTAGCTTTGTAATATACCAATACAAAAACCTCTTCACTTTTGAACGCCAAAAAGGCAAATATTATTACAATTTTGAAGAAAAAAAATGTAATTATTTTTTAACAAATGCACAAATAGAATCTCCATCATAGCTGTTTGTGTTACTGCCTCAAGGGTCATTTTGATCAAAGCTGAGCTTTTCTACTATACCTTTTTTCTGTTAACACCCTCTCTGGTTCCTCCCAGGATCTGTGCTTAACCATTGCCTGGTTGCACACTGCATTACCCTTCCCACTCTTCACCTTTGACACAGCTCATTTGCTCCCTTTCAAGTCAGCCACACCAACATGCCCACTATTATAGCAATTCCTTATCTGGAGTGAATCCAGTGCTTTTTGATCTACACATGACTTACACCTGCTCAGCAAGCTCTGCTCTGTAAGTTATTTTCTATGAAAACAAAAGCATTAAGCTAAAGGCTCCATGGCGGAGGCAGATTTAGAACCAGCCCACTATGAGCCCATTAGGACATAAAGTAGTTTTCTTGTTCTACCCAGTCCTCTGTAATTTAGAGCAGCCTTGGCAGTGTGGTGAGCTGTTAGTGGTCTTTGCACTGACAGCATACATTCATTCTGTTTTACAGTCTTTTATGCTTTTATGTTTTGATGTTTTACCAGTTTGAGTGAGCTTCTAGCTCATGGTTTATGTAGGATTTATGTATATAAGGAGTACTTGTGGACACTGTCATAATTACATTAGATGTGTACTAGGTCTTGTGGGCCCCTCCTCACTGCTCTGGTGAAATAATGGTAGCCTACCTAATTACCTAGTGAGTAGACTCAGCCATCCAGTGTTTACATATGTAACGTTGGACTGAGTGCCCAATGGGCATGGAGCAGGACGCACAGACTCCCTTGACGTAGTGAGCCATTAATGACATAAAACACGAACGACAACAGCAGCACTCACTCATAGGGACAATGGATAACATGAATATACAAACAGTTTAAACACTAACAGAAACATAAGCAACAACAACGATAATAGTAAACAACATCAACACAAACACTAACAATGACAATGACAATGACAGTAATACGAACAATGACATTAATAATGACCAACGCTGAGGCACACACAGGCGGTGGTTTAAATAGACAGACAAACACTTAACATCAACGCCTGCACAGGTGTGTGCTATCACAGAGGGTGTGGCTGTAAACAAAGGAGAACCCCCACCCCACCCCCCGCACGCGGCAGGCCGTACCACGTGACTCGGGGGGGGGGGGGGGGGAGCGTTCCGTGACTATATATATATATATATGTTTGGAAACAAATATATGTAGATATTTTTTCTGTCTCAAAAACAATAAGGTAACTGAATTCAAGGAGTTGCTGTTTAAACTTTATTTATCCTACTTACTTACATTAACAGCATTACAAATATTTGCTATATAATGTCTTTTCAAATCAAATCAAACAAACAAACTGCAGTGATTTACAATTTTTAATGTTTAGAGTACAGTGCACTCCCCACACAAACACAAAAAAGGATACTGTGGGTTGTTTCCACCAAATCCCACAGCCTTTACAAATGTTCAAGTTCAAGTTCAAGTTCGGTTTATTCATCACATACATAGTCATACACAGTATAACTCGCAGTGAAATGGTGGAGAGTGCTCTGTCCAAACTGAGGAAGAGAAACAGGGGTGCATAGAGAAAAAAAAATATATGCAGATAATATATATATATATATATATATATATATATATATATATATATATATATATATATATATATATATATATATATATATCTATGTATGTAGAATCTATATATTCTCATGCTTTGTGTTTTGTGCTTTGTGTTTTGCACCCTTTAGAAGGACAATCCCTATGCAAGACGTTCTGTTAACCAAAGACATGCTGCAAATCCATGCTTGCTTCTGTGTGGAGGTCATGACCTAGGCAGCAGTGCATCCTCTTGACTGTTCCAGCTCTTTGCATACCCTTTGCAGGAAATCAGCATCTTGTCAGCAAAACTGGGGCTAGAGTATTACTGCAAAGAACACTACTGGTAAAGAGGAAATCAGTAATGCTGTACACCTCTCAAGCCCTTTTAAGGTCAGTCGCCTTGGTTTTTCTTATAAACACAGGGCCTTCCCCACCGAGCGTCCTATTTTAGCATACAAAGGTGTCAGGCATGGTAAGCCTAGCTGCTAAAGAATGTAGGCTTTCCCCACCCCTGGTTATGTAATGATTGTGCAAAGCAAAGCATTTCTCACTCTCACAGTGTACATGTGGGACTGTTGGTAACATCAAGCATACGGTATTCTCCCTCTCACACCATGGATCTTGCACGAGCTGTACTATAGACTACTCTTGCTTACTAATCTTACTCTTGTTACTGACTGCTTAGTTTAAAAAGCACTGTACTTAGCCTTATAAAGATAGATAGATAGATAGATAGATAGATAGATAGATAGATAGATAGATAGATAGATAGATAGATAGATAGATAGATAGATAGATAGATAGATAGATAGATAGATAGATAGATAGATAGATAACTGTTAACAGATAAACCCCATTTTAAAATTAATCTTCACACTAACCTTATTTTTGCAGGTATGTGTGCTAAATCATGTTGTTGAAACCGTGGCAGCAATGGTGACCATGGAGAGCTAAGCACATAAACACCGATCAGGAGCTTGTAGCCAGCACTGCTGAATGAATTCTATTCTAGGTTTCTCTCTGCTGAAACAATGGAAAACGAACTGTGCAACAAAAGGAAAGAAACTTTTTTGGTGAAGTATTATTTAACAAGTCATACTGTATTACTGGCCTACAAGGCATGTGTGGCAGTTTATACTGACTGATAACCTATGTCCTTTTACCTTTAGCTTGCATTTAGTTTGCAGGTCATAACATCACAGGTCATGACATTGATTGTTGATTTTCCCTTCTACAAGAGTTCTCTCTTTTTTGTTAATGTTCTGTTCAGGAAGACACCCGTTGCTCTGCTCCTCAGGAATTTCGAGCTCTCTCTTTAGAGCGAAGACTAGCACATTCACTGTGTTTTCTAGGAACAGGGATTCTGCACATCCAAGAATCATAGGAAAAAGATTTTGTTCAGGTTTTGTTGGTTGCTCTGGAGAAGTAGTTTGTGTGTGTGTGTGTGTGTGTGTTTACATTTTTTTGTACCTGTGCACCCCCCATAAACTAACAGGAATGTGCATATCACATTGTATGATGAAACTGTTGACTGTGTAGGTGAATACAGCCCATAGGCCATCTGTGTAACAGAAGCAGGGAGTGATACAGTCTGTACATGCCACTGAAAAGCCTACAAAAACATCTGCTGAGACATGTCTGCTGCACTCTCATATTCCCACGGTCTGTTTGCATGTTAGATTTGTTATAAATTTTCTATTTCTGGAAAAGCCATTTTCAGGTAATAGGCTCAAGTAAAATACACTCATCTGTGCCTGGGTATCCCACATAATACACTGACATGAGTTTTTCCCTCTTTGGATGTGTTAAATATGTAATGTGTTAAATATTTACCTCGGGATCCACATAGTGTAAAGTTTTTTCAGGTAAATTTATAACAAAGCTTCTGGATGCAGTTTTTGATAAAGGTCATTACATTCTGTCATGCTGTAAGGAAAGTGGAGCGAAACACACACACACAGAGAAAAAGAGAGAGAGAGTGAGTCCATCAGGGATGTCCCTTACCAATCATCTCAGACAGGCACAGCATAGCATATCTTTCTCCCAGACTTCTTCGTGTTTCAGCAAAATACAGCACCTCACCTTTACAATGTCCTATTGTTTTTCACAGACAGAAGTTACAGAATCTTAGAAGGTCTGGTGAACCCCTGACATTGGTACTTGAACCTTTTCTGATGCACTTTAGTGCTTCCTCTTTTTATTCGAAATGGCACCATTAAGGGGTTTTGATTATTTCAGGTAGGTGTTCACAGCTCTGTACTGCTGATTTGAGAATGCGTTTAGAAGGCTGAACAGAAGAAGAAAAAAACCTCTCAGGCATGGCTGGATTGAAAAGGTCAAGGGCACAATATCTCAACTTCACTGCACGTCTGCTGTTGACATTCCTGCTGCATTCCAGGTTTGGAAGTTGCCAGGGTGTTCAGAGAGAAAACAGTCAAAAACAAGGCGCTGTGGGAAACCCCCTGGCAGTGCCCTGAGGTGCACGTTTGCAGAACGCGTGGCATTTGAGATATCCAACAGCACGGTGACTAAAATAGGTTCTACACACACATCATGGCTTAATGAGATATTGCCTTGCAACAAATTTAAAGCACATGGTTGATGATATAGTCTACTTTGAAAACTAGCATGTTCTTTCAACATGATATTTGTTTTTGTTTTTTTTAACAGTAACAATGTGTAATACTTAACTTCCATGACAATCTCTAGTGCTTCAGCTTCCTGCCTATCTGCCAGCCTTTGTCTCATGCATTTTCAAAACTCCTGTTGAGTATGATGGTTTATGGCTGATGGTAGGCCTTGAGGGATACACCAGTTATGTCCCTGAAATGCTCCAAAATGAAGGATACATTTCTTGGCTGCACTCAAAGAATCCTTTAAAATGACTCACCCTTCGGTGTCCTAATGGCTGAGAAGTACAGCTTACCTCAGATGCATGCTTGATTCTGAAGCACAAACAGCATATTTCTGCTTATGTCTAAACTTGGGCACATGAATTCTAATTAACTTGAGTCTGATCTTTACAGAAAAAGAGGACAACATTTTTCTTTGTGTGAGTTCTAGGTCACATATATAGAAAGCTCCCATCCACCGCTGTTCAGGGGACATTTTATGCTTACTCATTTTATGCTTACACATTTTATGCTTACTCATTTTATGCTTACACATTTTATGCTTACACACTAGCCACTTGCTGGAAAAATGGTTTCCTCTATGAATGCATCAGTACAGTACTACTCAGCCTAGCCACTGCTATGGTGCATTTCTGCCCTCAATCATGCTTCATGTTGCATGGCACTCACCAACAGACACTTCTGAATCACAACATAACCATCACTCCAGCACTCAGCCAACTGAATAGCATGTTAGTGATGTCCATTTAATGACTCAGAAAATTTGCAATCATTTTATATGGAATTTATATGTTTTACTGCTACATTTGCAATTTTAACTGACAGACTTAATTGGTCATTTTAATTGACAGTTTTGCACAGGGGGAAAATATACAATTCATAACTTTGTATATTTCCTTGCATGTGTGTGAGTGCTCTTGATTGCACCAGACACTGTTGGATCTTCATCGCAGTGGCTTACCAGCATATTGTTGTCTTTTTAGCCCCTTTGATATCTGAGGAGATGTATGCCTGGTTATCTTAGGTTCACTCTGAAATTGAGTGACCTTTAAAGATATTTGCATAAGTCATACTTCTCCTTAAGGCCACATCTTATGTCCATCTTAATGTTGCCGCGAAGGGATCTCATAAAACAAGATTCATGCCAGAGTTAGCTGCACACTCAGACATTGCCTGAGCTTAGAACACCACTGAAGCCAATGCTTTGTATATGCAAATGTTTGGTCCTAATGGCTTCTGAAATACGTTATATAGACTTAAACAGATGTTAGCATTATCCTCCATAGTCACAGATCACTTATGAGGTGGGTGAAGTTATAAAAACATAGCAGATTAGCTAATCCTCCTTTAAATTTTGCCTGTCACTTCCTGCAGGACATTCTGCTTCAGATTTATTCCCCTCATCTGCAGGCTGTTACAGCAGAGCAAGACAGCAGTGGGGCGGATGACATCATAAGCATTTAAAGTAATTGGTCCGCCAGCCTTCTTCAGTGGCACGGAACACACAAGTGGACCCAGACACAAACACACAACGGGTTTTTCCAGAGAAGTGAGGGGCCCTGTTTTGGGGAGAGTATTTGAGGCCAACTGTAAATGTCACAAATAAATGAAGGGTCTTGACCTAAAATGAAATCCAATTCAGAGTGCCCCAGGACTGTGGCGTTTGATCTTCTCACACTTGATCCCACCTCTAAAATCAGCAAAGAAAAGAGACATTACATCTTTGCCATGTTACAACATCACAGAAATAATTTTCACATAAATTTCACATTTCCTAGATATTGTTTGGAACTTTTGTTTTATTGTCTCCCATGGAGTTTGTCTGATGTCCCAAACTTTGCATAACCCCCCAATTACACTAATACCCCTATCTGAACTCGATATGTCTGGAAGGTTTTTAAAGATTAAAACTACACCCTTAAGTATATATATTTTAAAAGCCTTATAATATTGGGAAATAATAAAATCTGGGGAACTCACAAGACTTGATTGTGTGTTGTCCTTATTCTAAATGAATGTTTGCGATACATAAAAGCTTATAGTACCCTAAAAAGGTTTAAAGGGGCAAAAACATAATTACAATTGTCCTATAGTTGTGCCTTTAAAGCCAACTTTGTCCTGAATGGTTAATCTATGCCCTCACTGTAGGTATTTGTTTTACCCTGTGCTAAAACGGGGTTTAAGATATTGACATTGCTGCAGGAACTTCCCAAGGGCATTAGGCTCCATCTCTGTCCCACTGATTAGACACTGGGAGTGCCCATTCTTACTACTACTATGTGAACCATCTGCACTCTCAGTATAGAGTTGATTACCTCACTGCAGTAACATTTGATATTGTCACCAGCAGTATCTGTGGTCTCATTCACCAGATGGAAGCTGCATGGGCCTCAGCCTCTATGTCTGCAATGATGTAATGCAGCCTAGCGTGAGAGTATGCGCAAGTTCTGCAGGTTTATTCTGAAACACAATGAAAACTAAGCACCCTAAACCCTCACACAGCAAAAATCACATTCAGGTGAATCAGCTAAGCTGTGAGTGAGGGTATGGTCCCTGTCCCTCTCCAGTTTTTGTATTTCTCCTTCGGGAAGGTTTTATTTCCTTTTGAAAATCATACAACTGAAGCATTCACCTTCTTAGTACAAATACTCACCACTAAGGATCAGTGGAACCCCAATAGAGAGCTGAGCAGCTACAGGTACCTTGGATTCCACATTTCCGAGGACCTATTATGGTCCACACACATCTCAACCCTGGTGAGGAAGGCAGAGCAGCACTTATATCACCTCAGGTTGCTGAGGAAATTCAAGCTCTTAAAAGCACTGGAGAAAACTTCACTGCATTAGTAGGGTGTGTTTTTTTGGGAGCATAACTGCATTGTAAGACAACAGCAGCTCACAGGACAACATCCACATCCAATGATGCGCTGAGCAAATCACCAGGACAGCACTTCATAGAATAAAGGACATCAAATCAAATCAAGTTTATTTATATAGCACATTTACAACAGATGTCACAATGCAGCTTTACAAATGTCTGAGTCCAAGCCCCCAGTGAGCAAGCCAAGGGCAACAGTGGCAAGGAAAAACTCTCTAGAAGAACCAAGACTCAAAGGGCGGGCCATCCTTCTCTGGTTGACAATGGTCACCACAATAGTAATAATTTTAAGAAAAATATAAATAAATAATAATAAAATGAAAAATAAGCAATTAATGTCTAGTCCGTTTTTCTAGAAGTCTTAGTCTGATCCTGACGGTGTGCACGTGTCCAAAACCCATCCCACATGAGAACATCCATCAAGGGCAATGGAGAAATAGCTTGCTGGGGTGGAGGTGTAGTGGGCTACAGCAGGGGACATCAGAGGGTGATGGGAATTGCCATGGTAGTTGAGAGGGATTGAGGCTCAGTAACATCAGGATATTAGAGGTAGGTGTATCTCGGCAGAAAGAGAGAATAGATTATTAGGTATGTCTAGGTATGAGGGTGCGTAAATTAGGGAACTATACCCCCAGCCATATGGACAATAAACAGTTAAAACCTCATAATATACATTTTGTGAGTGCACGCAAATACACACACACACACACACACACACACACACACACACGCACAGCATATCTCCATTCTTGCAAATGCGCACGGCTCCACTAAGGACACCTGATTTAGTCAATTTACAAAGTACACTTGGACACTTTAATTTTCACTTGCACTATATGCATCATCCTTTATTTAATATTCACCACTACCTATCACTCTGGCTTGTCTAAATTGTGTATATATTTCACTTTTTAATTAATTTATTTTATTTCCTTTATTTATTTATTATATTTTATTATTGATTTCTATGTTTGTTTATTTATTTCACTTTTACTTGCAAATATGTTATTATCTTTTATTCTACCTCTTACTCAGTCTTCAGAGCAGCCGTCTTACATTACACTTTACTTTTTTACCAGCTACAAATGCACATCTGACAAATAAAATTCTTGAATCTCTCGAATCCCTTGAAAGTATTGAATTTTATGTTCTGTTATATATCGTCCTAAATGGAGTTGTGCAATAACTGGAATTCAGGGGAAAGAGTTCACATGAAACCTTCCTCCAAGGTCTCATATCCCCTCCTTTCCACTATCAGAACCTTTGATGCCTTTTCACACTGACTGTTCTGTTTTGCCTTTGTGAACTTTCTGTCTGTTTTGCTTACTTTCCCAAGCTTGGAATTTGATACTGATGTGTCAAACAAGAAGCTCCTTCTCAGCTGTGAGCATTCTCTGACTGATGATGAATTTCATCTGATGAGCCACTTGGGACCTGTTGCGTAACCACACCCGACACTCCAGCCAGTGTGGCCTGCTGTGGACCCAGTGCCCCCACAGCTCTGGTACATGTGAAAGGCTTTTTCCTCCATGTCTCATTCTCTCTGCATCTGGACTGCCGTGTCTTCAGACGGCTGTAAAGGATACTTTTTTTTCTTGTTTGGCTTTAAATGCTGGGTTTTTATTGCTTACCTCGATTCTCTTGGTAGTTAACAATGTCAGGCCTCTTCTGTACTCCCCATAACTGACTCCACCCGATAATGGCACAATAACTCCAGCTGTGCGATGTCATCTCCTCAACAGCAACATTCCCATTGACTTTGTCTTTTAAGCCGCAAATCTTGCACTCCTCTTCTGTTTCTGCCTCCTTCTACCTCCTTTCTCTCACTCTGCTTGTCTCACCTGCAGGTGTGCATCAGACAGCACTGCTTTTTCCAATGTTTGCTGTTTTTGCCTGGCCTAAATTGTTCTCAGACTTTCCCTTGCAATGGCCCCTGTGTCTATGACGGTCATGTAGTGGTGGCTCTTTCAGCTTTTGTTTACTTGTCTTTTTCTTTGCATTCCTTGACTTCTCCCTGTTGATTCCTTCCTTTTTATATTCCATTCTCATGCCTACCATCATTTTGTAACTTTTTCCCTGTCCTCTTTCATCCCAAAAAATTATGTCTTCATCCTGAACCTCTCCCCTCTTTTTACATCCCACATGACTCTTATTCCCACTCCTCCCTCCATCCTCTTCCTTAATCATTCCATTTGATGTCTGGGCTCCTTGTTGTACCTGTCATGACCACTTCTCATCTCCCCGAGTTTCACCATTTTTTTAATTGCTCCTATGGCTTGCAATGTTGCCAACAGCCACCCAACTCTGGGTCACTTTGGCCTTTGCTGCCGAATGCATCAAGCACAGTGGATTCCCCAGGTACTCCTTTTGAATACCTACAGATCTCATAGTTCTGCTTTCTCTAGAATACTGCAAACTTCTCTACTTCTGTTAAGTTACTATTGAGTCCAGCATTGTCTCCCCTGATACTATCAAGTCCAACTGTAAGTCTCCCTTCTCCTGTCCAAAGAAGAGCCTGTCGACTTTATGATCGTCCATTTCATTTCTTGTCTTTTCTTCACTTAGCATATTAAAGATAAATATCCTGACTAAAAGCATTTAACTACTGACCTACATGCCCCTCATGGCTCCAACGCACCTTCCAACAGTCTTTGTGCTGTCTCAATTTATCAGTCTTCTGTGCTCCAATCGAGGCACGTGCCTGGCTGACAAAGGCCAATATTGATCAAACCTTCACAATATTCCAACTGATTTCTGGCATTTGTCTGAGCACTGTCCTTCAACTGCATGAGTAGCCTTTGAAACCCTAGCTGAAATCTTCTGTTGGTTACCAATCACTGCTTAAGCTTCTGCTCCTGTCTGTGGACTTCCTAGTTTGCCTTCTTTGGCATTCCTCGATTTTCAGTGATACCAAGGAGCCCTTCAGCTCTTTGGAATTCTTTGGTGTCTTGATAGGCAGTGCCTCTTTTCTTCAAACAGCGCTGTACTGCGTTACCATCACTTCTGCTGTTAACGGGTTGTCTACATAGGGATTTTCCCTCATCCCTCAGTCTCCCTTTTTTCTTTTTTGGGCCAGGTCACATACGTTCACACTACCTAATTACTTAATTACTTCAGGAGAGCTCCTCCATTTCTGGCATTCACCACTTCACATTGTTGTTCCCTTTGCCACATCCCATCATCCCTCATGATGACTTTTTTGTAGTCCTTTGTGGCACCTCCTAATTCAGCACCACAATTGCTTTTTGTCAGGAATTCAGCACTGAGGACTTGTACTGTGTTTTTTACAATCAAATATTTGTTTACTATTTAGTCATATATATCACTAATTATATAAATATATTTTAAAAAAGTAAAAATAAACAGTGAACAAAAAATTGAAAAAATAATTAAAAGAAAAAATTTATAAATATACTGCCTGGCCAAAAAAACAAAACAAAACAGGTCACCACCTGGATTTAACTAAGCAAATAGGTAAGAGCCTCCCATTGGATAATTACTGCATGGGTGATTATGTTTCAGCTGACAACAAGCTTTTTAACCCTAACTGATGCAGTGAGTAGCTTTTCATTTGTTAAACAACCATGTCAAAAGACACATCCTGTGGTCATGAAAAAGATGTTAATCTGTTTCAGAAGAGAAATTATTGGCATGTACCAAGCAGAGAAAACATCTAAGGAGGTTGCTGAAACTACTAAAATCAGGTTAAGAACTGTCCAACGCATTATTAAAAAGTGGAAGGACAGTGGGGAAACCCCATCTTCAAGGAAGGAATGTGATCAGAAAAAAATCTTGAATGATCGTGATCTGCGATCGTTTAAACATGTGGTGAAATCAAATCATAGAAAAACAACAGAACTCATGGATATGTTTAATAGTAAAAGTAAGAGCATTTCCACACGCACAATGCGAAGGGAGCTCAAGGGATTGGGACTAAACAGTTGTGTAGCCTTAAGAAAACCACATGTCACTGAGGCTAACTGGCAAAAACAGCTTCAATTTGCCAGGGAGCATAAAGAGCAATGGAAGAAGGTCAGATTTACGCTGTTCCAAAGTGATGGGTGCATCAGGGTAAGAAGAGAGGCAGCTGAAGTGATGCACCCATCATTCCTAGTGCCTACCGTACAAGCCTGTGTGGACAGTGCAATGATCTGGGGTTGCTGCAGTTGGTCAGGTCTAGGTTCAGCAACGTTATGTGCCCAAAGAATGAGGTCAGCTGACTACCTGAATATACTAAATGACCAGGTTATTCCATCAATGGATTTTTTCTTCCCTGATGGCACAGGCATATTCCAAGATGACAATTCTTTGGGTTCTAATTGTGAAAGAGCAGTTCAGGGAGCATAAGACCTCATTTTCACACATTGATTGGCCACCACAGAGTCCAGACCTGAACCCCATTGAGAATTTTTGGGATGTGCTGGAGAAGACTTTGCGCAGTAGTCTAAATCTCCCATCATCAATACAAGATCTTAGGGAAAAATTAATGCAGCTCTGAACAGCAATAAATGTTGTGACATTGCAGAAGCTTGTTGAAATGATGCCACAGTAAATGCGGTCCAACGAAATATTAGAGTGTGACCTTTTTTTTGGTCAGTCAGTGTATATAGTTTAACTGTGCCCACTGTGACACACACACACACACACTTCTCTTTCCCACTCCCAATCTCCTGATTACTAACCAAAAAATACCAAATCACACTCGACTGAGACTCTAATTTTGTTAAGTTTAGAACTGCTAGAGAAGAAGATTGAAAAGTTGCACAATTGAAAGGAAACGTTTGTTTCAGTGTTTCCTATTGCAGCCAATGACTCACCATTTTTTGGCCATGCCCTCAACAGTATTTGGGGACATGAATGGAAAGACACTTATAAACTCTGATAACTCAGCAGCTGTGCACATCAAGTCTCAGTATCACTTTTAGTTCCCTCCTCCACAATGGATGTAACCCAGGTTCACTGAGTTCTTTACCATTCTGCAGTTTTGTAATCACTTATCAAACAACAGTCAACTAATTGAAACCATGGTCTGCATTCACAAAGTGGAGTTATGCAATAACTAATGTGTAGGAAAAAGACCCTGACTGAGTGCAAGAATTAAACTGAGATTTAGGAAGTGGGGGAGTCTTACAACTTTCACAGGCACCAACAATGTAAAAACGTTTTCATTGAATGTTAAGGGCTTCTATGCATTTATATTATGGGCATTAGAATAAATACTTTGAGATATGTGTTTCTGTCTTCATTTAAATATAGGGTGGTGGTCAAACATTAAGTATTGAGTGTTTGTATTTTGTCATCACAGCTGTGTCAGAATCTGATCCATTTTTTTGACTCCATTACATTGCAAGTAGCAGTTTTTACCACTTTTGAATATTGTTAGTTAATATCAATCTAGCCATCCATCTCTACTTTGGTTCTTACTCTGTTAATCTGAGAATGTGGTTAGTAAGATTAATCAACAGACACTGTTCATTTCTGTGCTGTTAGTAAAAGCAACTTAGCAACTTAAGTTGAAACACCATGAAGGAACACGCAAGAATGAAGGACTTGCCCACTTATGAAAAAAAAAGTAAACAAAATTCAACTAATTGTGTGTTGTTGGAAAGTGAAGGGATGGTTGCTGGTGTTCTTGATTAGAAGTTGCATGTCACTGCATCTTATCTGATTCCATAGTTAAATCAATTTTAAAAAAGGATGTTTGAAATAATTTACATTTCTATGTAATTACAGTTCTGGAGCTGAGCTCTACTTGGCATTAATATAAAGAAAGGTGCTGGAGCTGTACATCAGTACTGTCAGGCCCAGTTCAACCCCCGCCTGAGGATCATGTTAACAAGTTTCCTACCTGCCCCTCCTCTCTTCTATGATGAGTAATAACATGTTCTCTGTGACTCCATGACTCCTTCACATGTACCTCAATCAAGATGGTGTTAGTTTTCTGGTGCAAAGCAGAAGTCATCCAGAGCTCCAGCTCAAGATCTCTGTGTTTTCCTGCTTTTGACATTTTGATATCATTAACCACAGTTCATTAATTGAAGTTGTGGTCTACACTCAAAATCTTTTTTTTTTTTAATTCATGAACCCAAAAATTATAACAGAAAGCTCCAAACTATGAAAGAAAAGAAAGTTGATTCTGTTTAACACCCCCAGATGTTCTTGTTCAAACAAAATTTGCAACCAGGCTGAAGATAAGTGCGGAGACCAGGCCAGGCAGTAAGCAGCTTTTTATAAGTCATTCATCTGGTTGCCAAGAGGGCTATTTGTCAAACCCATACACCCAGTTTTGTATATTATGTAACAGGACTTAAAGGAGTCATAATAAGTAAATTACTTTCATCAGCATTTTTTAAAATGCTGATCAAGTATATTTCCCTAATTCAACAATGCTTTAAATCTGGCATCATATTTCTTAAACATACTTTAAACATACTGACAATCTTTATTTAACTGGAGCAGATGGGAGAGAAAAAACACTGATGAACTAGCCTCCCTTGTGGAATTCTGGGAAGATGAAAGAACATCAGCAGCAGCTCACAGTCCCAGTAACAGCTGTCCATGGAGGTGGAAACTGGAAACTGGACTAGCCTGCCAGCCATCCATATCATGTACAAAACGCTGCAGTCTCATAGGTGGGTTTCCACATAGATTATATGTAATCCCTGATTTATTGGCATTTCAGTATGGATTAACAAATGTTGTGGTTCTTATACATAGTCGAAATAATCTAGAGTACTTTTTATTATTAAAACATCTTTGTTAGAAAGATTGTGTTTAAAGCTGAGCTCTACATATAAAGAAGAGCACTGACACCCCAAGTCCATTTAGAATTTACACTTGCTTTCTATTACATTTATATATATTTTTGATGATCAGATGATGGAAACTACACCAACTTGAAAAAAAACCCCATGATATTTGTCTTTATTTTTAAGATATAATGAATTGTAATATGGCAGGTATGTTGCTGGTATTAGATGTTGAGCCCTTATAAGTTATTCATGAAGTTCCTGTTGGTGCATACTTTTCAACTAGAGTGGTCAAATTCACCCCATACAACTATGACCAGTAAGATCAGCCCATTTATGAGGTACAGTTTGCTGTCCTTTCCTGCTTGTTTAGTTCAGACAAGGATTTTTGACGGATATCCTGTTGCATAATGAAGTTCTGTCCAATTCTCATTCTAGAGAATCAGTGCTTCTCCCATACTTTTGGCCTGTAATGTATGTTTCAAAGAAATAGCACAAAATGTATTGTCTGACAACATAGTGCCTCATAATTGAAAAAAACGCTCTTATTAAAAGATCCAATTGATTCAGTCAGCATGTATGAGTATGTGGTTAAACCGTAGCATATTCTTAACCACTTGGATAACTGCATGATCTTTCAGCATAGCAGAGAAGCATGGGGAAATGTCAAGCCGTCACCCCCCGTGTCCTGAGTCATCACTTTTTCTCTTTCTGAATCTTTATATGGAAGGGGCACAGTGCGGAGACCTACTCTTCTGCTCTCATTTCCTCCTCAACAGTTGGATTCACGACTGAGAGACAGCACTACAGCCATGGGTCCAACCAAAACACACGCCCTTACACTTCCTGTTACAGATGCTTATATAAGCACTGGAAACACCAACTGCCAGTGATGAGCAGGCCCTGGTTTACATGTTAGAATAGAATGTGAATGATCTTAATGGAGGTTTGGATGTTCACATATACAAAGCTGAAAACCTTTTGACTTTCTGAATGAAAGCTGAGCTGAACACCAACTTAGTAGTTGTGATTTTAAAAATGGAGATGAGTGGAAAGCTTTCTCCTAGGTTATCTTCTCTTGCTACTATCATTTGGTTGACAGTGTAGCATATATCATGCACAGAATACACATTCATATGCTTCACACAGAAAACATATCGAGTGCCAAACTAGCCATTGTATTATGTGTATATGCAAGGCCCAATGTAGGATAGGGTGATGAGACATTTCCTGATATGGAGGTTGCGTCCGGAATTGTGAGAGAAAGACTTCCCTGGAGAGACAGCCATGGTCCTGGGAAGTGGTGACCAGGGATCAACAAGAGCATGGCAGATGACCCCTTTCTCCTTTACTCCTCTTTAGTCTCTCTCGCTCTCTCTGTCTCCCTATCTCTCTCTCTCTTGCCTTCCCCCACTTGCATGAATGGGTCCGTACCGGCCAGATCTAACAGATCTTTAAATGACAGAACAAAATCTCTCCCACTTCTCAGAGGGCTTCTCAGAGTCCACTGGTGGGAAGAGCTTAGGAAATTCTCTTGCTTGACCCTGCCGATAAAAAGTCGGAATAGATTTTCCAAGGGCTATTGGTTATTTTTAGCCCATATATGAGCATGAGCACAAGTAATTTAAGTTATGGTGTGGGAATGTTTTAGTGTGGCTTTGTGCTGATTGTTCAGTGCAGAAATCACTTTTTGCTGACTGTTCAGTGCAGAAACTGTCAAGTGCAGAAACTAAAGGTGTTAGTTTTTTAGCCTAGCGTAGTAAACATCATTTTTGCACTGCATATGTGCTAAGCCTCTCTGTTTATTTGCAACTACTACCATACTTTGTTGAGGTTCTTGTAGGATATTTATACATGTTCACGTAAATGTGCAGAAGCTCTGCTTGAGAATACAGATCCATGTGCCCAAATCAGCCTTTTATTTCTGATTCAATTATTTATATCTGACTCATTAGCCATGGGAAACAATCACTGTTACATATGGTGCCGTGGGATAGCTATTCATGGAGTGTAGGCAGAGCACAGAGTGACAGCTGTTCCTACTTTAGGCATGATAGCTGGTGAGTGCTTTGTTTTAAGACTGCGCCTTCATAGATTTTGCAGAGAGTTATCATCATCAGCAGGGCAGGCACCAATTCCTCGGATGTTTGTTCTTAGGCGTAGTTCTCTGGTGTTGCCTCAGGCTGAAAGAGTTTGTTGGTGGGTGTGGGAGAGAACGCCTGCCTTGCATCAATTTCAGTGATAATACGACTGCTCCATTGCAAGCCTTGCACTACTGACCTCACAAGCCAAGCAGCCATTTAGACTAGCTCCACATCTAGCATGGTTCCATCATTTCCCAGGAATACTGTGTATCCCCTCCAATGCCTGAGTCCTTCTTGATGTGCAACACCAAACCCTCATTGCTGACATCGAGATCAAAGCCTCGGTGTGTGGGCATGGCCACCCTGTCCACATCAGGATTCATCTCACAGTTTCCTGCTGATAAGGTTTGGTATGCCTTCTGAATGCTCCAGAATGTAAATGGAATCTGGGATTGTGCAATTTGTGGAATGATATCTGTAATGTACAGAGCACTAACAGTTAGATTCTTTGTATTAATGGCTGTAATCTTTATCCAATAACTATACGCTGAATTATTTGGCTCCTCTTGAGAATCGATTTCACCTCTTTCGATTTCTCTGTATGAGGTTCTTTGAGGATGGCAGGCTCTCTGTAATGCCCCTCCTTGAACATGCTGACTCCTTCTTAAGCACTTTTCTCTTACTGCAGACCACGGACAACCAGCCTGTTTGCTCCTGATGAATGGGGTCAGGCTGGTGTTGGTGGAGCCTAATGAACTCTGTTTGGAATTCAGTACAAGAATAGGCAATTTAGAGGTCACGCATTATGTACTTAGAACATTCAGAGAGCCTTGCAAAACTGCAAGAGCTCAGGCCTAGCTGGAGATGTAATATGTACAATACAAGTTTGTGGATGATGGGATATGCCTGGACGTTAAAATGAGGCTATTATTCTGTACTGGTAACTAAGGATAACTAAAGTGACTATGCCAAAAATTGGAGTTTTTCTCACGCTATGTGGCTTCTAGGTGTCTGGTAGTGTTATTTTGTCTCATGGAGTATTAGTATTCTTAGAACAAGGTGTGGTATTCAGTCTTAATAATCTCTGCTTCTAGTTCAGTTTGGGTTTTTTTTTTTTCATTCACATAACAATATGCTACAGTGAGATGTCTTCCTCAAATTAAGTAATCTTGTTTGCCACCTTAGCACCAGACACCTGTCCAGAATGAGATTTAGCCTCCAGGTTGTGGAGCAGTTCAGTGGATAAACAAATGAAACTTTTGATTAACGACAACATATGAGGGAATTAAAATAACCTTTTACAATTTAGAGCAGAACTGTATGAAAAGTCATCTGTACAACTTTGCACACGTTTGTAAAAAAAGGGGGAACCTCAAGGAAGAACCACTTGTGAACATATTCATTCTTATATTGTATAAACAAGCAATTTAAAACAAATTGAAAAAAAGTAATCCAGTCTTGCTGCATGCTGTCTGACGAATAAAAAAGTATGGATTGTATCCATTTAATTAGCCTGAAATAAATGCGAGTGAGAAAGAGTAGTATTTAACCTTGCTATGTCAACTATGTCAACAGTGTGAGAGAACTTGAACTGTTGGATGTTGCCATAGAAACCAAATGTTCACAGTCCTACTCCTCCCTATGCACACAATGTTAAAAGTAAGTCCAAAACACATTGGACATTCCACCCTTGTAAAAAGCTGTTGATTAAAAAATTACAGATTGAAAAGGAAGTGGCAAGCTGGTCTGAATCCACAGTGTCATTCTTGGACAAAAAATATATCTTACTGGATCTTTTTTGGGATTAAGCAAAAAAACACAAAAACATTTAAAAACAAAAGAAATTCTGGCCACTGGAAGCCTGACTTTACTATTTTGGAGTTTCTTGACAGGACTCATTTTCAAGGAATTTTACTTGAATGTTTTTAATAAGTCTACTTCAGACAGACATCCAGTGGTTTTGGTGACACAGTCTTCCGTTCCTCTTTGTGAAGTCTGTAGTTATACATAAGAAATGCAAACTCTAACTGCAAGATAGAACTCAGAGTTTTGTTAACTCTGGCTATAGCTTAAGGTTTAAATAGTTTACTCATCATTTTTAACATACTAAAAACACATTGAGGCAAGCATATGAGAGAGTGTGAAATGTTTGTAAGTTTGGGCATTCCACTTCACACCTTGTTGTTTTCCACTGTAGGTTATGAAACGGAGTCTGCACACATGAGAGAAAGAGAGAGATGAGTAGAGAGAAAAATTCTTCTGATGAGATCTTCCTCTGTTTAGAGATGTGAGGATGTGATCTCATGCAACAAGAATCCAACCGATGTCACTTTGAGTTCATGACTGAAGAGTTTCTTTTGCCCTTAATTTCTCTCTGTTTTTGTCTATCTACCTATCTGTCTCTCTCTCTCTCTCGCTATCTTGCTCCTCAGTGAGTGTAATAACAGCACCAAATGAATTGGGTAAATCTACCACTAACATAACTAGAGCTACGATCATATAATTTCTGCAGGTACACACATTACATGCTGCCGTAAAAATATCTGCTTTATTTTTGCTATAATGCTTGACATGCTATGGTGCCAAAACTAATACTGTATTCACCAGATATATAAGTACTAACTATACAGTCATCTGGTACTGCACTGATCAACAGATGTTTGTGTTATCCATGTGTGGCAGTGGCACTTTGTTTCATTTATGTTTTTGGAGAAAGTTTAATCTGTAAATGATCACAACTATAGATTAGAGAATGTGTCTGCAATATGACTGTGTTGACTGTATTCAAACTCTAGGACTGACAGAACCTTCATTAGGTGATTGCCAGAGTGTGAAAATTCTGTATTGCTCTTCTGTATTACCTCTCTCTCTCTCTCTCTCTCTCTCTCTCTCTCTCTCTCTCTCTCTCTCTCTCTCCCTCCCTCTCTCTCGTTCCCATGTGTGAATGTTTGCTGCTGTCCTTCCACAGTGATCTGGTATGCAGCAGGAATCTACGGATCAAGGTGATTTCACACTTGCCTGCAATTTCCCAGTCCACAGAGCATTCCTATCTCTCCTTCTGTCACCTGGACAACATGGTAGGAGTTGATGTGTTATCATAAGTCACAAAAACAACAACACTAGCAGATGGTCAAACATTGCTGATCAGAGTCTAATGCAGTAAGGTGTGAGAAAGATGCAATCTAGAGTCAGTCCTCTCAGAGTGGGTCTGACTTAAGATACATTTCCATTCAAGTGATTTTTAAGAAAATTGCATTAGGACTTAATAATGTTTGTCATAGGTAATGGAAACAGAAATTGGCAGTAAATTTCTATCTTAAAATGTTACAAATGTAGCTTACATTGACATTTGTAAGCACTGAAACAATTTTTGTAAAAAAAAAAAAAAAAAAAGACTTGAATGTTAATATGACCTATGAGGGTAATTCATTCATTCCATCTTAATAATAGAAATCTTGTTATGAGATATTTGTACATTTGGATCACAGCAGTAGGGAGATAGCCTGTGAGCAGGGGGTCCCAACTATGCAGCTAGCTGCTCTGGGTTAGATGCAGGGTTGTCAGCATGGTTGCTTGATAGAGCCTTGGCTTCTTTCTCCTCATCGACTTTGACCAGAAATTGCCAGTACTTTATTGTCAAGATAGTTACATTGGAATACATTAATGCAGATAAATTTAAAAAGGACAATGAATTGTTATTATAATTCTACATATGGCAGGCTGTGTGGATGGCAGAATGAGTTACCTTATATTTTAGAGTGAATTCATTCATAAATTGCATTCACTTTTTGCTGAATGAAATTCTCATCATGAGCTGTGGGTCAGTGGCCTTGTGAACTCCCCATGAACACTTTACTTTGAGTCATCACTTTTCAAGTGGAAAGGCTACCATGTTAGAAGTGAGGGTATATTAAAATACCACATTGTAATGCAATATTATAAGAATTTGTGAATTCCTAATGTTTACGTACTACATGTGTTGGCTAGGATGCAGAAATGGAACCTGAAACCAGACTTGAAGAGGTGACCTGGAGAGTATAAGCAGTCTGCTGTGATTAATATGAAAGTTTGAGGATGGCTTCATCCTATTGTCAAGTGAGAACTCTACACCCCTGTTCACTGATCACTTTCTTTGACTGATATACTGATTTCTGATCTTCTTTTGCACAACCCTTTGGTGCTATGCCTTTTCAAGATAATCCAACTGGCAAGGCTAGAATAAAACAGACGTCACTGGTTTGTCCTGCGGCTGTCAACATGGAAACGTCAAACATAAAAGTATCCGACAGACGCGTTTTTCATTCCCTCTGACGTTCATCTGCCTCTGTTCATATTTTATTTTAGATGCTGCGCTATTAATAAATACTTAATGAGGCACAATTTCGTATCTTTTGTTTATAACCGCAATCTGGCATTGTCTACTTGTGTTTGTCGTGTACCATATAGAATTTAGGCCACCCCATTCACCAACCACACTTCATAGGAAGCAAATATGCTCTACAGTTAATCGTTCCGCCTAAGGCAGGAGCAATAGGCTCAGATGCAGGGAATATACATAATCTTCTCTACAATTGGGTTTGGTTTTTTTTCCAAGAAGCAGTAACTGGGTTTATCAAGTCAGCTCTCTAGTCTGTGTTCTTTACACATAATGTTACACGTGAAGTATTGTGTTTCTGCACGTGAGTGGGAAGTCGGAACATTTTCAACAACCAGACGTCAGAGATCTAAATTAATCCGAATAAAGAGTACGGAGTGGGCTATGCTACATTACGTTTTTTTGTTGTTCTTGGTGGTGTTGCTTGTTTTTGTTTGTTTGTTTTTTGTGTACATGTACATTTTGGACAATAAATATATACTTTGACAAAAGGTGTACAGAAAAAAAAAAGGTTTTACAACGTGGACCGTCACAATTGACGGGGAGGAGGAGCGGACTAACCTCGCCTATTGGGTGGTCATGTATGCTAGTTGAAAGTCCTGTGTGCATGAGTGATGTACCCTTCTCACCAGGATCTGAAGCCTCTGTGGTGCTTCCCCACTTAGGCAACGAAGGTAAAAGTATAGAGGAATGTAGATATGATCAGGTAAAGGGGAAACGCTGCGAGGCAGGACAACGTCGGACAGTCCTGCGTAAACCCTGATGCCTGTGTCGAAAGTGTGCTGCTGCTTTTTCCTCTCCCACCTACTCATGCCACAGTCATTTTGAGGACCTGTCCAGGCTTCTTAGTGAAAACGTGTCAAACTCAATATGGATCTATTTTGCCTTGAAAAGGAACCGACTATCAGAGCGCAGCGAGACCCCAGTATTTTTTGCGATAACAGAGTGTTGAAGAGCCTGTTGACAGTAGAAGACAGATTTTTACCCCAGGGACCTTATTTTGAACGTGTGCAGAAGGATATTAAGCCCTTTATGAGGCGAATAGTTGCTACTTGGATGTTGGAGGTTTGTTGCTTCTGCTCACTTTCCACTGCTCAATTTCCACGTAGATTTTTGGCCAATAGCTACATTTTGCTCGAAGTCAGGCAGCGAAATGGTGCCATGAAAGAGTAGCTAGCTAGCACATTAGTTAGAGACAATTGTAGTGACTGTCCAAATGCATCATTATGCCAGTGTTAGGCTTACATGCTCCTAGAAGGACAACTAATAGTCTATCTAATTGATGTGCTTCTATCAGCGTGTAGGCAAGTTATATATCGTTAGAAATTAGCCCATAGGTTAGCTGTGCACAGTGTATTATGAAAAAAGCTAGCTAGGTTATAGCTTTAGTATTCTCTAGAATGCCTTTTCTTATTCGTGCCAATATTAAAAGTTAGAGAAAGCATTGTAGTATCCTGCACGGATAAATTAGAAATGGATATGAGAATTTTGTCGTTTATAGAGAGAAGGAATGCATTTATTATTTGAAGTTCGTCTACGACCCTAATCGATGGGTACACCGGCGTTCAGTTAGCTAACTCGTGATCAGTTTCATCAAGTAAGCTAAGTGATACATTCTCGAAGTTATTTTCTTCATTCAAATAGCTATTGGGAAGAGGGGAGTTTAAACTTAATTTGCATATAGCATTTATAGATTTCCTTAGTACTTAATCATTTTAAAGATTTTTAAAAACCCAGCCAATTTCAGGTTGCTAACTGCTGCAAACTAGAGCAAACTTGCGATTTCTGGAGTATTGTTAAAACTACATATTTTCTGATATTGTCTGACATTTTCTTTGACATTGTAATGACATTGTAGTGCATATACGATGTAATTTATATACATATAAAGGCTAGCTCAATCTGATAAATTGTATTCAGGTTTTATGTGAACTTTTTTTTACGTGATGAATCACCAAAGCAGCTCTCTGTGTGGGCGTTTGCAGCTTGTGGTCTAATGCGACTTACTCTTTTGAGGCATAAATGAATGAATAATCTTAAATTGATTTTTTTTCTTCTACAAGAAAATTTTGCATGGGCAAGCGGCACACGTAAATTCTATTTAAGTGTTTGTTTGTTTGTTGTTGTTTTTTGTTTGTTTTGAGCAGCCTAGATTGTAGAAGCCTACAGCCTACTAAACGTATAAATTATGAAGTATGCGGTTATAAATTCCTTTTTGACAGCCGTCATTCTCCCTGTTCCAAAGGTTTGTGAAGAAGAGAAGTGCGATCAAGGCGTTTTCCCACTGGCTGTGAACTACCTGGACAGATATCTTGCTGCAGTTCCCACAAAGAAATGCTATTTACAGCTTCTAGGGACTGTTTGTCTGTTCCTGGCATCCAAGATGAAATCATGCCAGCCGTTATCTGCGAAGAAACTGTGTCTTTACACAGACAACTCTATCACAATTCAAGAGTTGCTGGTAAGACTTGCTGCTGAATGCCATAATATGCTGACAGTTTCCTTTCATTAACCTTAAAATGTTAGTGAACTGACTCCACAGAGTCACTCCCATTGTTTTGCATTATTGGCTTGTTTTCACCTGACTTTCTCTGTCTGATGAAATTGTTACATAAATCATTTTGGTCTTGAGTGTGGCAATCCAGACCATTTGCACTGCCATACAGTTCTCTGATATATACAGTTGGCTCACATGATCAGCAAATACAGGCAAAAGCCACACCCATTCTAAGCATGTCCATATTTTTTACTGTCAGTTCCCTCAGTTGCACAGACACTGGGTGGAGTACATTGCTGAAATCAAGATCTTCTGGTTGAAATCTATGTAAAGAGAGAAACGTAAACATGATCCATGTGTGGAGGAATGCATCTACATAAATGCATGCATCCAAAAAGTAATTTAATGAGAAAAAGAGACATGCCTCTCATCCCAAAATGTTGTTTACAAACCTGAAAAGAGAAAAGTGGTTTAGACAGTTGCTGCTTCATGCATTCATACATTGCCACTTGGTCTGAACATCAATTGATTTTTATCAAAGTTTCAGTTGATCTGTGTCTGAGAACTGGCTGCTTCAGGTCTTGTGTAAAGCACAGATAATTAAATGTCATCCAATCAGACTGGGTGCAGATGGGTTATGTAAGTGGATAAGGATCACACTATAATTGATGTCTGAAGATGTCTGTGATGCTGCTCCATTTTTGTGATTGAGCACATTTCTTGAGGTCTAAATATTCTGCATGTTTAACTTTCTTCTAATGCCTGTAGAGCAAATGGCACTACTCAGATATCACTACTCAAATAACACTGCTCAAGGCGCTTTGGCATGTGATCTCTTTAGATTAGAGCAGATCTTTTGGAAGTTGGTTGAAGAAACTGGTGTAATCATCACAATCTTTGCTTTCTGCATTCTGAAGAGCATTCAGGAAGGTTATCCATTCGGTAGCTGGTACTGATCTTCAGAGCTACTGCTGATACTTTATAAAATCCAGTGACCCGGTCAAATCAAAATGTTGATTTAGCTCTAAAAAGATTTTTTGTAGCTTTATGGCTTTGGGCAACAGAGTTCAGATGGTCTTTGGGCAGCAGAGCTAGATGGACTTATGACCCTTATACCAGAAAATACAGAAATGCATAAAACATCAGTCTTGCTGGAAAATATTGTCCTTGCTGAGTTGATGTGATGCATAAGCCTTTGCAATATTGGTAAGGCATCTGGGTGCAGAGCAGTGGTGGAAAAATCAGAGAGGCTTACTCGGTTACCTCTATCATTCAGCCCAATCTGCAAGGTTCTCTCCTCCCCTCAAAGCAGCCTTGTTAACAGCACCTCCTCTGTACGACTCCTTCCTTTTTGGTTTAACAAACAACATTTTCACTTCTTAATGCGAAGGAACTCACACGTGTCCCACAGGGCTGACCAGAAGGCTTCTGAGCTGTCTGGATTCACTCGCCCACGACTGTGAGGTCATAGGCATTGTCACGGGAAACATTTAACATCTTTGGAATGAAAGGTTAGACAGACTGCCAGCGGTGATTGGTGCCATGAACGAGTGGTAGGGATATATGATAAATATCTGGTGAGACATAGTTTTATGTGTGAGGAAGAGTACAGAAAAAATAGAGAAGCTAAAAGGTTAGCGCCTTTGAGTGGGAGTTGTCAGGTGAGTTATATTGGCACCTGCACTGCTTTTGGGTTTTTTCACCTAATCAGTGATGGGTCAGAAGTAAGGCATAGTGGAAAGGAAAAAAAATCAATTCATGCATCCATATGTCAGCACTGCAGGCTGGTGTAGGTGGTAGTGGTGGTGGCTCACACTGGAGCATCACGTTGACTGTTTTGAATTTTTGATTGCCAGAGGATATCTTCCTGGCAGAAGTATATAAGTCTGTGATTGGATTTTTTTTCAGTAGCATATTTCTCATGGTGTGAAGACAACAATTTTACAATTTCCTGTATACTGTGTATATGGTGTGACAAAGTAGGCCACCAAATTCATGTTTGAAAATGTGTTTAGCAACCTCCAAAGCTAGGATGATCAAACACCAAAATGAAGATGTATAACTATTATGCAAACTCATCATGTTGGCAACAGCAGTTGGTGGAAATATTTAGCAACATAAAAAGGAAGGAAAGTGTCATGTAACTTGGTGAACAGGGTTCGATCTCCTGATGGTGTTTTATACCTTCAGATGTCCTTAGTGCTGTATAATTACAGAAAAGTCAACAAAAGCAGCAGTTTCTAGTTCTCTTGCTTCTGCTTTTATTTCTCAACTTTTGAATTGGCTCTGCAAATCCAGTGTCACGCTAGGGTACCATCGAGTACCTGGTAACGATAGCTGGAACTTTGATATTACTGCACACATTTTGTCACCACAAGGGTGTTCTCCCACACTGAATGAAAAATTCTAAAGGTAGATTGAGAAGAAGCTGTCAGTTGTACGCCAAGCATAGAGGGGCTTTCATGTAGTTGTCACTTCAAAGAGAGGGCTTGGCCCCACTTGGCTGACTGCCGCTATTGCACTGCTTGAATGTGATTGCATTGTTTTGTGTACTCTGTGCCTTCATTCAGATAGCGTAACAGTAGTATTAAGCAAAACTTCCATCCCTACTCAGACTTGGCTGTTTCTCACTGTTCAACCCTCCATTGCCATGAACCGAAGTAGAGAAGACAGAGAGCATTGACTGAGTCCCTTCCCAACATTTTTGTCGGATTGTCTATATCTGAAAAGTATGTTTAGTGTAAAAGAGACATTTTGTTCCACCTGGAGTTTCTCTTGTACATCATGTCGCCAAAAATCATTTACAGTGCATTGAAACACAGCAGGGACACCTTGGCACGTTGCGTAGAATTCTGATGGAACTTATACTGACTTGTTTGCCCTCTGCCAGCTGTTAATAACCCCAGTGTTTGGTGGTGGGGGGCGCCAGGTCAGGGTTTAACAGTGACTGGGATTTGAGTGTCCTTGCCTGTGGTCACTAGCATTTCTTCACTTTAGACCTTTAGTGTGGGGAGAAAGGGGAAGCTGCCTATGTGGCCCATTCAGTGCCCAAGCCTAGCTTCCTTCCATCTCAGAAACATCTTTCTGCTTTCTCAGAAAACAGCCTACAACCAGCACAGGAAGGAAGTGAACGCGTTCACAGGTTGTTGGGGTGGGGGTGCAGATTTGGTTGGTCAGGAATAAAATGAGGTGATGTGCAAACGTTGATGTCATGGTGACAGTTTCGCTTGCTTTGTGATTTCTTCGTTAGCGATAGCTGTTGAATGGCCGCAGAAAGGACACTCGACAGAAGTTCCATTTCTTTGGTGGGATAGATGCATTGTGGGTAATGCTGTTTTAAGAGCTGATGCCTTTTGTCTCATTTCCATCTCTCTCTTTGCCCTCTCTGTGTGTGTGCTTCTCTTTGCTCTCCATCTCTTTCTGCACAGGACTGGGAGCTGGTGGTGCTGGGAAAATTGAAGTGGAACATGGCAGCTGTCACCCCTTATGACTTCATAGAACATATCCTGTGCAAGCTACCCTTACCTGAGGACAGGGTGCTGCTGATTCGTAAACACGCACAAACGTTTGTCGTCCTTTGTGCTACTGGTACGTGGGTTTTGAATGATGCAGTCACTATAAAAGTCATCTGCTCCTGGAATGCCATTGATGGAGGTTTATACATCATACCTTCAATCCAAGCTTTCGCTCAGCCTTCTTTCTCTTACTCTCATGTATTTATGCTCCACAATGAAGATGATCACACTGTGAAGTACAGTGTCAGCAGCTACTCTGTAGTTTGAGGTGATGAATTAGAGTATCCATTTGCATCTTCATGCTACTAGTATATTCTTATATAGTGTTTAGTGTGAAGTCTTGAAAATTAGCTTTGTACTTAATCTGGCTACACAATACTTTATATTGTGCAGATCTTCAGTGTGCATAGTGTCTTTGAAGCAAGTGGCAAAGACTCCAAGGACTAATTTGCTCTCTTCTGTTTTGCTGGGAATATTTTCTCCCTCTGGGTGTGTTCTTGAAAGCCCACGTCCGTACACAGAGCCCACGAACCAGGCGCGAGGCGGCAGCAGCAAAGAGCCCGCAGCCGCAATCGGGAGTGAGTGTGAGCACTTGAGCTTTTCTCCCTGGTGTTTGGAGACGGTGTTCTCATGGCTCGGGAGCTGGCCCCCGCAGCGCAGCTGGCTCATGTTTACGTCAGCCCATCCGGCGCGTCCTTCACTGCCTCTAAAAAGGAAGCGCGGCTGTCCCAGTGAGGGGAACCACTGAAGTAATCCGGGGCGGAGCTATTTCCTCTCCCGGGCCCATCCAGGGACCGAGATTGCGAGTTCCATTACCTGGATTTTACACTTCATTTACGGCATCTTTTGTTTGCACGGCACCAGTGGATAAGAAGTGACAACCATATCCAGACAAGGGGAACAGAATTGGATTGAGATTAAGCTTTGTAGTGTGACTGCATTGTCAGCTATGGTTTGAGCAAGAACTGAGACAAGGATTTAGAATTTAGATCCTACGGTGGCAACGGTTTGCAGAATGTGTCCTTTTAAGAGTTCCCGTCTGGATCTGGTTGAGGCCAATGACTTGCAGAGGGGAGTAGTTCCTGGAAACTCCGAAGCCTTCCAGGAACATAAGAGGGTGGAGGAGGAGGTGAGGGAAAGAGGACGAAGGCTCTGCTCTGTTTTTCTAATCACAGCTGTGGCTCAAGCTGAATTAAGGCAGCAATGGTGGAATGTAGAACTCCCACCCAAAGCACACGAGTGTTCGAAAGTCAGGTTGATGTTCTTAGCTCTTGGGTTGAATTCAGCCCAGATGTGAGGGATGAAAAAATACAGGGGAAAAATATCCAGTGTTCTTTAAGATCTGTTCCTCCCCTCCGCCTTCACAAAGCCTGCTTGCTATTAGCCCAGACTGTCTGCATAGAGCGTCGCTGCTTCACAGGTGAGAGATGTTCCCACGTCATCTCTTCTTGGTTCTCCCACGTGCAGATCACAACTTTGCGATGTTCCCCCCCTCGATGATCGCTACAGCGAGCATCTGCGCAGCCGCGTGTGGACTCCAGCTGGACCGGGTGGAGGACAACGTCTGCAGGCATGGCCTGACTGAGCTTTTGGCCAAAATCACCCACATCGAAGTGGTGAGTGCTACACAATGTCTCCGTCAGCAGGTGCGCTGTCGCCACCATCATGTGACTGGTTTTCTACATGCAGGTTAAATCTAAAAGCTAAGAACATAGTCCTAGATTAGAGTTTAGTCTGTCTTGATTTGTCATATAGCTGAGTAGGTTGTTCAGTCCAGAAAATGTCCATTATAAAGCACTAGGCTTGGCTTATTTGCTTGATCTGATACTACTATCCAAACAATCAGTCCTGACCAGTTCTTAGTGTTTCCACTCCAAAAAAATCATAATGTTTGGATCACTGTGAAAAAACAACCCTGGTGTTTGTGCCTTTGGAGAATGCTGGTGTTTCCACTAGTTTTATATTGAACCTATTTATGTTCCATGAATAGAGTCTGTATGGTTTGGCTGTGGTTGCAGTCCGCTACAAAGTGTTTGGGGGGTGGCTGTGTGTCAGATGTTGTGTTTGGGATAATGGGGGGGGTGGTTTCACAATTTGGACTATGTCTGTCGTTGTTCATTTTTGTGTGTGTGTGATGGAAGAATGTGTGCTGTGAGTCACATTCTTGTGGCAAGACAAAGGCCTCTCCTTCTGATGACTATGGGTTATAGCTCACCACTCCTCATACACACACATGCACACAAGAATGTTAAGATGCATAGCTAGCCAAGGAGGAAAGTAGAGGCACATGCGTGCGCACACGCACACACACACATGCGCACACACACACTCATACTTAGTTCTCATCTTTTCCATGTTGTATTCCCTTAAAAAGAAACAAGACCTTTTTCCTTTAGCTTTGGAAAGAATAACCATTTTGCCGAAGGGCCAGTCCAGACCAATGTCGCCACTAACGACTATCAGCCAACAACCTGCTGAAGCCTTCCATCAATGCCGATTATTTGGGGTTTTTTGTTACGTTGCAGATTGGGCCAGGACACGGCCTTTAAAGCAAGCACAATGTTATCCAAGAGAGAGCGAGAGAGGGAGTAAGTTGCATAGGGAGCCCCACTTCAGATTGTTTTTCCAGACCTCCACACAAAGAAAAGGACAAATAGCAAGACATAGACTTGTTGTTAAGTGTATTATTTGATAAGAATAATTCTGAATATTCATTTCAGACTTCTTCAGTTTCTTCTTAAAGCACACTAATGGTCTGCGTGTGTTCATATGTATCTTAAAATGTCGTTCTCTCTCTCTCGCGCTCTCTCTCTCTCTCTCTCTGTATGATTTTGTTTTAGGACTGCTTGAAGTCATGTCAGGAGAAGATTGAGCAGTTGCTGGCCAGCAGCCTCAGAGAAAGTCAGCAGCACAAACATAAGGAGGGTGGGGCAATTTGCAAGGAAGCGGAGTCTCAGAGCCAGTCATGCACACCTACAGATGTTCGTGACATCAACTTATGATGTTACTTTGACCCCAGAACTACCACAATTCCTCAAGCTGAAATTTTTATATTTATATTTTATTATATTGCATAGCCTGTGAAAAGATACAGAGCAACAAAACATAACATATATATAAAATGCACAGCCGAAATTTCAAACAGTAATGAATCTTTACAAAAAAAAAACAAAAAAAACAAAACAAAGCAGGTAATGCCTCAGGCTCACATATATGTTAACATAGTTGAATCTTGAAATTCTAGGTTCAAGATCAATTCATATATTACTAGTTCATGAAGCATACCTATATAGACATATATAACCTATATACAATATATACCAAGCACAGAAAATTATTATTATTACTATTATTATTATTATTACTATTATTATTATTATTATTATTATTATTATTATTAATAATAATAATGTTATTATTAAAACTTGCATTAGTATTAAGTGTAATAATATACTTCTCAATGTCACCATGGTTTATTTGTGGCTTTCTAAAGCATTGAGGAGGAATGCATATAGTGCACGCTGGCTGCATTTCATTGGACAATAAAGCTGCTGGCCTCTGCCTGTATTCCTGCTGTGGCTCCGATCAGTAGTGGTGCTTCAGCATAAGGAGCAGTCACCCTGGTCCACCCACACTAACATGTATACCAAGCTTGACTCTGAAAAGACAGCCGTGCTCTGAGAGGCTGTGAATGCAGGACCCTCCAATGTAGAGGGGTGTTCACAGCAGCCTCAGGCAGTCTGCATACATTGCTCAAGAGAATAAAGTAGAATAGAGAAGTGTCGGGGGTGTGAGTGAGAGATTCCATGTTATTCTATGTTAAAAGGTTTGTGCCTTTTTGCAGTTAGGTTAAAGTTTGTTCAGAGGCTTTTACTGTCATAAGGTTGATTTCTGTTGACATTAGACAGGAAATATGTATTGCCTATTATTCTATGTGTTCTGTGAGTGGGATGGAAAGATCTGCTCAAACAGATCTAGCCAGGTGTCAAAGTAGACAAAGAGAACCGAGATGTTGAAGGACTCTGGGATGTACTGAGTGCTTCTGTAAAGTAGAGAGAAAGAGGACAAGAAGTGCATGGAGGAATAAGAAGGAAAGTCTAGGAATGTGAGGTGAAGTTGAAAAACCTAAAGAAGATATAGTCATCTTGAAGGTGAGAGGCTTATGTGTCTTATGTATTAAGTAACCAGGCATCAGAACTGTTGTGCTGTAGCTAACCTACAGAGGTCTGCATGTATAAAAGGAGTTTGTCATGGGTCTTTCAGCTCCACCCAGCTTGTAAGTTAATTATCCATTAATTATTGATTAATTATCTGGGTAAGCACAGGGAAAGTCTGCAGGAGTACTGCCAGCCTTCAGGATCTAAGTCTGAGGCTTGTAGGATTCAGGGTTGGACTAAATGCTTGTCGAAGTGTAAAGAATTCCTCATAACGAAGACCAAACGTGAATGCACTTTTGAAACTTGTTTCCCATTTATACATGATTATTGTGCTGTTCAAGAGGAGGAAGAGAGGTTATTTTTTCTAGTTAATTTTATCCTTTTTTAAGTTATTTTTAAGTCTGGGGCTGGTCTCCCAATATATTAGGTTTATTTGTAGGTTTTCTTGCTAAGTATCAACCAAAAAAAGCTTAAAATGGCCTAGGGGTGGCTAATAGTGTTTACTCATTAGAGGCAATTGAAAAGCTGTTCAGAATTTTTTTGGCAAGGATACACACGCACGTTTAGTTATTGGTTTGTGTTTTTGTTTTAGTTGTGTTGTCATATCCGCATATTATTGTCAGCATTTTGACATTATAGACTTGAAATTTATATGTTTTGCTTCACAACAAAAATATCATATATCAGTACAAATGTAATAAGTGGTGTGTTCTCTTAATCTCTTAATTGCAAAAGTCGAATGTGGTTGTCAGTTAGCCCTGTGTCAGCACACCGTGTATCCCCTGAGATTTTATTGCAAACCCTTGAACAATAAAACCAGTTTAAAATGTAAGGATGTATCCCATTTTTACATTATATCATCCATGCATTGTGTAAGCAAAATTTCCTAAGCCATCATCAATGCAAACGCTCAGACTTGACCACCTTCCCATATGAAAATGGAATATATTGCAATATGTTGTTGATGTACTCCAAGATATAAAAAGAATTTATTATCAATATATTGCATTATGTATGGCCTAGCATATTCTTTTTTTTTTTCATTTCCATATAGAATTTACAGCGACTTTTCTTATGTTATAACTTGGGCTGTATGAACTATTATTTGTATGCTGCTAAAAGGAAAAAAAAAAAGTGCTATTCTTTGTCCAGTCTTGCACAGATAGTATTGTCTACCCACATTCCACTTTACATGTGCTGCTACATCTGAATTATTTTTGTATCTCAGTTTGTTTTTCTTAGCTTCATATGTTTAAAAAATGAAAACATGTAGGTGTAACAGGGTGGCTGACATGCATTTTGTGTATCTGTTATAAATTCTTTTTTCTTTCCAGCTCTGGTTGTTATGTTTTATCATGTATTGCCATTTTTGCTACAAGTGTGTAAAGCTTTAGTACTTCACCTCTTACATTTATCAGGGAACTTAGGCAGACAGCATGGAGAACTAGAAAGGGATGAGCAGATAGTCCTGCTGTTTTGCTGATTGACAGGTGTCATTGGTTTGCCTTACACTCACAAGAAGGCTTTCCATCACTCATCACACCTCTAACAATAAGGGCTGTCCACATTCCAGGTCATACTTGGTGCCAAATGTGCGACAAGGGCAATATATTACAAATATATATTAACATGTTTTGATTCTTTTAAAAAAAAAATTAAACCCCTTTTCAGCCTGGTTTGTACCTCAATAGTGTCTATTCCACAATTTCTCTGTTAAATAAAGTCAAGCAAAACATTTTGGCGTGTCCGTTTGTGATATAAATATCTTTCAAGCAGTAGCACTTTGGACTGCCGCCTTCACCCCATGCCATGTAATGCTGACATCTAGTGGTAATTATATAGCATTACGTTGGAGGTGTTCCGTGCAGCCACAGGGAGGCAGCAAACCAATTCATTTTAAAAAGTACAAAAACACGTCAAGCACGATCTCTAATTTACTATATTGTCATTTTACTCGTTTCCGTGTATGTTCTGTTGTAATTCGGATGTTTCACCACAAGAGGGCAGATATGTCAGAAGAGGGTCGCCGGTAAAAACCTTCCCGTGAGACGTCATTTCGCTGCGGCTCTCTGCTACATGAACTGCTACATGAACCAGGAAGAGAAGTTCGTTTAATTCATCTCGATCAGTTTTATTATGCTTACATTTGGCTTAACAGTCGTTCGACAGTAAGTGCTTTTTCGTCCTGAATGCTTACATGTATATTGGCCAAGATTAGTCATTTCTTAGTTTTATTCAACTGTCACATCATTCACCATGTTCGGAAAGGAGAGACATTGTGAGCATCCGTGAGAGCAATTCTCACCTCGCCTGTTAGACCTTGAGAGTAGCATGTAACTCATTTATCCAAGTCGATAAATCATTTAAATGTAGTAATTGGGAAATAAATAACAAACATAGCAAGTTCTTGTACTTGATTGGTGAAATCTCTTTGTGTCGGATATGCTCTTTTTTCCTCCTTAGTGGTGAAACACAGTACAACAAGGATAAACTGCTGCAAGGTATGAGCAAAAACATAAGAAATCTTTACTTCTGACAATTACAAGGATGCAGGTAATTGCAAGTGTGTGTGTATGTATGTATGTATGTATGTATGTATGTATGTATATATATATATGTGTGTGTGTGTGTGTGTAGGTCAGGGTGTTGACACTCCACTGTCAGAAGTGGGATTGCGTCAGGCAGAAGCAGCAGGCCATTACCTCCGAGACCTTCACTTCACCAACGTTTTTGTCAGCAATTTGCAGAGAGCAACACAGGTATGTCTGCATGTGTGTGCACATGCCCATGTCTTAACTCTCAGGCAGTCCTTTACCGTAACATGTTATTTGATGGGCTCCAGCACATACTGGGACACTGAATGACTCTGAGAACCTAAGGTTTATCATATCTGCTTTTATCAAAAAGTACTGATGAAGGGGATGTGAAAATCCCCTACAAATGTGCAATGGTTGATGCAGGTATGTATTCAAGTACGTCTCCTTTTTCAGACGGCTGAGATCATTCTGAGGAGCAATCGCCACTCCTCTAACGTTGAGATGGTGTTGGATCCTTTACTCAGAGAGAGGGTGAGCCACCACCCCCTACGCAGTCCTGACTGCTCCACACAGGATGGCTTGATTCGCGTGCTCATCGCTGGTTGTTGCAAAGTGCCCTGTTTGGATTTTGCCAATCCAGGTTTCATTTAACCCTTAAATAGGAACTGAAATTAAACCCAAACCAATACCAAATCAACCTCAACTGATCAATTTTGAAACATTGAGCGGCCCTTGCTGTCTCACAGACTGGCACTTTATCTTATGTTTGTTGCACGGACTCGACCCTGGTCATGACCTTTCTCCTGCCTCATGACCTGCAATGGCCCCCTTCACTTCTGCTCTAGAGGCACCAGCACATGCACAACTGTGCCGTTTTTCACTGTGCGCTGTGTTGGGCAGGGCTTCGGGGTGGCTGAGGGACGGCACAAAGAGGACCTGAAGAACATGGCCAATGCAGCTGGACAGTCCTGCAGGGACTTCACACCACCAGGGGGCGAGACGCTCGAGCAGGTAGAGTTAACATGCTCTCTGAACAAGCAACTTAGAGCTGCTGTTCAGAAAAAATGGGAAGTAACCTTGTTTGATGAGTATCTGCTAGATAAGGGCCAGATGAGGCAAAGGACTTTTTATACAACAAGAATGCTTAATTAAAAAAAAAAAAAAAAGAAACAAGCTTTTGGTTACTTATGTTAAAGTTCTGATTAGGTTTACACTTAGAAAACTATTGTTAATATATGCAGTTACATATGTGTAATGAGGGTGTGACTTCTGTATGACCACCCGTCCTGACGAAGGTGTGTGTGTGTTTGTGTGTGCCCATGTGCGTGCGGACGTGTGTGTTTGTGTGTATTCAGGTGAAGGCACGCTTCCAGAAATTTCTGAAGTCCATGTTCCAGCGCATGCTGGATGACCATGGTTGTGACTGTCCAAGCGTGAGTTTTGCTCGCGGCCCGAGCCATGCAGGACCGCCTTCACCTGTGGTTGCTGGCGAGGCCAGCGATGGAGTCATCAGTGTCCCCGCTCACGCCCTGGTGGTGAGCCATGGCGCCTTTATCCGAGTAGCGGTGCGCCACCTGGTGGAGGACCTGAGTTGCGGCCTGCCTGCGGGGCTTAAACTGAACCAGGTGTTCTCGGCCTGCCCCAACACAGGCATCTGCAGGTTCATCATTGCCTTGCGCAAGGACGAGAGTGTCCTGCAGCCCACAACCATCCACTGCGTCTTCATCAACAGGAAAGATCACCTGGCGAGCATCAAAGACTCTCACTAGAGGCTCAGTACAGCTCTCAGCTCCCTGAAAGCAAATATAGCAGCTACCAATTTACCCTTGTTTCAGACTCTTAAGGGTATGACTTCTCCAGCTAACTACAGTCTATATCGTTTAACAATGGTTTTCATTATACATGGCCATGCAAGGAGAAACACGGTTTGTGTCTCATTGCATATGTATTTATATGTTATTATTTGTCCTGACACTGCTATGGTCCAAACTGTTGATGAAAAATTTTAGCCTTGCAGTGTAGGATCAGAAAAATGGTATTCTAGTGCAGCACTATTTAATTACCTCACCTGCATGATGACTGAAAATAACAAGTTTTGGTTTCAGATTCTCTTGGAGCAGCAGGACGCACTTTATATACATTTCATATGTCCTTCCTTGGGAAACACTCGATGTGTTAAAGTTTCTAATTCCATATGGAATAAAGCGAGTGATGAACACTTGACTGCAAATAAGTACTTTATGGATGTATTTTTTAAATTTTGAGAATAAACAAACAGCCAAAAAGACCTTTGACATTACAAACATGTCACGTCTGTAATATCAAAAGGTAATTGGAATTATTGGCAATTTGGAGCTTTTTTTGTTAGGCTTTTGTTTCAGTAAGAATGGGCTTTATCAAACAGAACCTTATTATTATTATTATTATTATTATTATTATTATTATAATCTTCAAATCTCTTGTTCAAATTCTTCTTTTCACATAGTTTTTACAAGTCTGACTGGTGCTCTATGATACAGGTTACACTTCCGTGGGCAGTCCAGCAGATGGTGTTGCATCACTAGACTGAGGCTACATACGGGTCTGACGTGATAAGGGGCATTAGAGAGAGAGTACACGTACCCACTGCTGCCCACGCACTGGCCACAAGCAATCACAGCCTTGGTGCACCTTCATTTAGTCCCTGGCGGCCCTGTGCTGGAAGCGTCCTGCTCTGTTCAGGCCTGTCATTTGGTCGTCGATGTGTAGGCGGTGGTCTGGTTTGGTTTGTCACGCACCGAGGACCCGGATGGCAGAACACCGCAACCGTGGCCTCGCATTCCTCCTTTCTCACAGAACCGCCCACTGCCCTGCACCCGAAATACCTGCCATCGGCCCCTCTTCCTGCTGTGGGGTGCAGGCTGACCTTGGGTGGAAGGTGCCGGAAGCATGCCTGTCTCACCCAGGTGTCCCCAAAGCTGCCCGGCACAGAGTGACTGCCAGGTGGGCCTGTGCACAGCAGGTTCGACTGCTGGATTTTGCTGGACCACATGCCTATGTTGTCAGTGATGTGTGTGCATTTCTAATTACATAGCATGGCCCTGGGGCATTATTTTGTTCCTCTGGACAGGAAGGGCTATTGGTGAGTGTCCAGCTCCCAGCAAAAACACGCCTGGCGAACATATGTCCACGCTGCACTGCAGACACCCAAACAAAGTCAGTCATGTGACCAGGATGTGTCAGGCCGCGCATGAGGCCTCCTTGGCACTGTTTCAGTGCTGCTGAGTTCCTCTGAAGAATAAGGCAAGCACAAGGTTCCAACATAATGCAGACAAAATAGGAGCCTACTGTTTAAATCCCTGGCCATTGAGTATCAGTGCATAGATCAGCTGTTCCACACCTCGATGAATTTGGCAAGATGTCTGGTTTGTTTATTTTTATTTTTATTTTTTTAAATACGCTCCCACTGTTGCTCCAGGAAAGGGTGATCATGTAGGCTTAAATAGTAGCTCACAATACATGTATTTTGTACTGTTGTCAACCCAAACATCAGTCTTATCTTTGAAGTACATCACATACATCAAATGGGTTTGTCTGTGGTTTCGACTTCCCATTTGCCTCTTTCCAGGTTGGACTCCTCTCGTCTTCCCTTTGCAGGGGGATTCTGTAGCACCCTTGCGGGCTAGGGAACACGCCCTTCTGCCCTTCCACTCTCTGCCCCCCACCAGTGTCAGCAAGACTAGCAGCAGCTCCCATGCTTTACATACGCATGCTCCCCCATGCCCGCCCTTGTTGCCGGGGCAGCCAATATTCCCCCTGTACACAAGACTGGTCAGTCCGGTGCCAGTTCACTCATCCTGGGTACTTGCGTGTGTGTGCGCATACACGCACACACAGGCATGGAATATTGAGCTTTTATTGTGCTTTATTTATATCTTGTGTTCATTATTACAAATAGATAAAAATAATCAAATTACTCCTTTAATTTTCCTTTAATGTCTCACTTAATTTTGCTTATGATAATCGAGCAGTAAAACTAGCCGATCCTTTCATTGTGGTCTATTTAGCAGCAGCTGAATGTGTGTGTGTGTGTGTGTGTGTGTGTGTGTGTGTGTGTGTGTGTGTGTGTGAGAGAGAGAGAATTCAGTGGGGTGTAATGTGATGACTCTGCTGAATGGAATGCTCATCGTCCCTGGAGCTTGAAGGGGTCGATACCGTCTTCTTAGGACAGACATTAATCACCCACTGTGTCCCAGTCTGTATTCAAGTCGCAAACAGCCAAAAAAACACTGAGCAACTTATTATAGCCTATGGTCCAAACAGTGTGGCTGATTTATGAGCGTGCACTTCAATGTTAACTTCTAAAATGAATTCGGTTTATGCGAAGTTCAAAGAAAGTGTGTTTTGATAGCGCACTCTTTAATCTGGACATTTACAGTAGACCAATTATGGTCATGGAAATAAAATAAATTAATTGTAAATCAGTTTAGGAACTGTTGCCTGCTCATTCTTCTATCCCCTGAGGACCACATGCACAGTATCACTCTAACTTAATAATATTCTTCAAGTACATGCTGTAACCATTTTAGCATACAGCTGACAGGAATCTAGAGAATCTGATATACCCATTTTAGTTGACAGGGTATTAGTTAACATTGGACTGATTTCAAACCAACATGATGTCCTGCTACTCTTGTGGTACAAACAGTATATTTACAGTTACTTTCTCTCCACTGTGGCTTTCTAATGATGCACAATCAGCCTGCACCTCTACCTCTGAGAGGTTTAATTAGTGGTTGACTGATTTGCACTTCCCTTGTCTTCTATATAAGGACAGGCCCGGCAGTCTGGATCAGTCTTTTCGGATATCCGGTCGCGAGGGCAGTGCTGCATCCTGCCGATCTCCTGGCTCAGAAGAGGCCCCCGGAGTCCGGCTTCCTCCAGGCCCGAGGTCACCATGGACCACAGCTCTCACCACAACGCCTGCCAGCACCAACCTCCGTGGGTAGCTAGGGGGCATCGTGTTTTTATTTTTTCCGGAGTTCACCAACCCCGCAATTCTACATAAAAGTACACTTTCAAAGTTGCATACTCTTTGGAACTGATGCACTAATTGCTAGGGGCGGGGGTGTGTGGAGGGCTCGAGCTACAGCTCATTCGCGAAGCCCCTTTAACCCGTTACGCCTGGTTTGTTTGGATGGCCCAAAGACTTGGTCCAGCAACAGGAACACCACAGCACTGTGGTGAGTGGTGAAGACTCTCTGTTCCTGACTGAGATTCTTTGGGCTGCTGTTAAATGGCTCAGATTAACAGGAGGCGGTTGCTTGAAAACTCCATTGCAATGACTCTCATGTCCCACCCTGGAGGCTCATGCAATGCACTTTTTGTTTGTTTCTCCTGAGCTAACGCGCTTGACCCATCTTGTGATGGACTTGGTACTTATCAGAGAGGCTGAAACTGGTTGTAGCAGAGGAGAGAAGACGTAACTGGACTACGATTCGCTTGGATTGAAATGCACTGGTTTTACATGACAGTCAGAGACAGTTCAGGCTAAACATTTTAGAAGAGCAGCAACCTGAAGATTGAGGAGAATTAGCTAAAATCTAGTAAATATCTACAGATATCAGATATGACGGCAGTAGGAGCATTGTCTTGTTCTTCCTTACTGTGCCCCCTAGGCTCCCAGGGCCTCCATGCAGAAGTAGAATGGGGATGTGAAGTTGCAGGCACCATCTCGTTATGGTGTCACTATGTGCTGTATGATTACAGCCACTGACGGGGGGATTATAAATGGCATCGAAGCATTGTGTACAAGCACCATGATCCAATGCACTTCAAAATAGCCACATTGTTTTCTACACTTTAGACCATGGGCTGAAGGACATAAAGTGTGAGTGTGTGTGTGTGTGTGTATGCACGCCATTGGGCACTTTTGGAAGGAGGGCTTTACTCATTAGCTTTATTTTCTGTGACTGAATGTTATGTCCTTCATGTTATGACATTGGAGGGCTGTGCTGAAATGCAAGCAGTGAATGATGACATAACATGTAATGAATGAACTCTCTGCAGTCTCTGCTGTAAAGGGGTGCTGGTCATCCTCACATTCAGCCCCGACACCCAAGGTGCCAGTCATCTCTGACAGACTCATAAGGGCTACATCAGTTCTGCCTCAGTCCCTGTATAACCCTCACCAGTCCCTTAAAGCTTAGTGAGAAAGGTTCTCTCCAACAACCAGTACATGTATATACACAAACAAACACACACGCACAGCCGTGGTCTAGTATTGGTCAGTAGGACCTTTAACTCTGCTCACCTTTCCATTGTTCTGTAGATTATTCAAAAAATAATCATTTCTAAATGTGCATTTTAAACCAAAAGAGAAGTGATCAGAGGACAGAACTGGAAGAATTGGGAAGATGAAAATACATTGATACAAACAAATTGATATCAAATGCAAATACACTGATACAAAAGTAAATGTCTTATTGCTGTAGGGGAGCTAGTTGAGAGTGGTTGTGGGTAGTATGTAATTTTCAGCAAGTGCATCCACTCTGAAATGGTAATGTGCATGCCCAACCTTTTGCCGAACAGTGAACAATGTTCCTAATACTGCAATGCAGTGAATTATCAGGGTGAATGATCAGGTGAAGAGGTGAACTCCACCAGAGGGCGATGCCTTCTTTTAAAAAATCCTTTAAAAAAAGAAACCTTAGTGATCCCTGTTTGAAAAGGGAAACTCAGTTTTTGAAAGTGCTTCCTCAACATTGGCATGTATCCAGAACGTGTCATCACTGCTGTTACTCACAAAGATGAAATGAAGGCTTTTTTTGTTTGTCATACTAATGGGTGTCCTTAAGAAGTTCAACTGCATCCTTCTCTCGTGACAGTGGCATGGACTGATTCCACTTTAAGCACTTCTGCTTGTAGTACCACAGGAATAGAATGGCTGAATAGGCTTTATGAACCAAAACAGAGACTGAAGAAAGAACCACATGGTCCAATTCCAGAAGTTCAGAATACATGCTTAGATGGACAGACTCAGGATGGGAGTGTCCATGTAATGATGTTGCTCTTATTCATTGTCACTGCAGCATCTGTTGGCACAGAGACAAATCCATGTATAAGATGATTTATTTAGTGTCACTACAGTTTGTGTCTGTATATGAATGCAAATGGCACTTTCATCTGCAGCATTACCTAACTCCACATTCTTGGCCTTCTGCCTCCCCAACAATGTGAAGCCCACATGGCCGACTGCCAGTACAATCAGGCGGCTGCTGTGGTGATAGGTGAGGGGTGAGGAGTGGAGGGGCTCACACTCTGCCACACGTTTTGAGAGCCCACAACGCACTTGACGCCTGGCGGGGGTGAGAACGTGCAAAGCGGCCCACGAATGTCTGACAGAATGTATTATATTCCCAGGCCGGGCAGTGGGCCCTGTAGCCTGGTGTTGGGTTCCAACCTCTGGAGACGGGGGAGGGACAGTGTCCCTGGGTGTTGACTCAGCACCAACAACTCCTCTGTTGTCACTCTCTTGTTCGCTCGATCGCTCACTGCTCTTCAAATCGAAATGCCTTTTGCAGATTGATCTCAGAGGAAGAGCCTCAGTCTTGGATGTATAAAAGGTCTCCAAGACATCATTTTTCAGCTCTGAAGTGATACATGTACCTTAATTCTAATGACATTCTTACAGGTTCTTTGATTTTAACTGCACCCCATATCTTCTTCTGCTTTGAACAAGAAAGGAGAGGCAAAAAGAACATAGTTGGTCATGGAATGAGCTGGTTGGCATAGGCAATAGTATTGCCCTGGAGAAGTGGCAATGATCTGAAATTCCCAACTCTGACATCACTAGCCCAAACTGGCTTCTGCTGTCTGTCTGTCTGTCTGTCTGTCTGTCTGTCTGTCTGTCTGTCTGTTTGTCTGTCTCTCACTCTCATGCGCTCTCTCGCTCGCTCTCGTTCTCTATCTATCTAGATTGTTGAAAGAAGGATCCATACACCATGCCCATTGACATTCAGTCACTAGTGTTATAACAAGGCACTTAGTGATGCCTCTCGGCGTGTGCGTGAGTGTGTGTGAGACCACATTTCACATCAGTGGCGCGAGACAGAATCTTCTTCTGGTGCGAGTCTAATTATACCGCATGAAAAGGGAAAAGAGAGGGGTGGGGAGCAAACACGGACAAAGGAGCCATCCTTTCACGCTATACGCCAAAGAAAGCCATGACCTCCGTGCCTGTGCGCTGGCAGACTGTCTGCCTGAGTCATCCTCCGGCGCGCTCCAGTACCCAGAGTTCCCCTGCTCTCTGCAGGGTGGGGCAGACGCAGTGTTGTCGCCAGTTTTCATTTGGCTCTGCCATGCAGCCAGGCAACATGTCACTAGGGCCACGCTCCTCACCGCCTTCACTACAGCATTTCCGTCTCTCCCCCCGCGAGCGTCCACTGCTAAACCAGCTGAGGGGTGACTGAGTGTCCATAATGTGTGACGTTGTCGCCTGGACACTTTCTGTGAAATGGTCACCATTGAGTGCTGTGAGCACAAGGATTTAAAGAGATTGCCTTATAATGTGTTGAAGTATACTCCTGCATAATGCTGTAACATGAGCTACTATTTATCTCGTTATTTCATAGACATTTTATGGTGTGCTCCTTCTACCATTTTCTTCCTGCCAAACAAAGAATCGCCTGTATCCGCAGTATAGTCCATTGTGTAGCCCATATTCTTAGATCCATTTCGATGGCCTTTCACTCAGATGTGTCTCTGTGTCTCTGTGTCTCTGTCTCAGTGTCTTTTTGTCTTTTTGTCTGTGCCTCTATGTCTCTGCACCTCTGCGTCTCTTTCCAAGCGCCACTGGCCCTTTGTTTCCATCCTTAGAATATAATATCAGTTGGCTAATGCGCAGTCTTTGTCATGCCTGAACAATTCTCTCCTGCCTCTTACTGGCTCTTACCAGCTGTTGGATCTGTAATATCTAACCCAGCATTAATAAAAAAAACTAATTGAAAGGGCTTGAAAGCTTGGTAAATACAATTACTCACACCAGCATACTCCTCCAATGCATAACACCTTGAGGAACGGTCATTAACAATTTAGGTTTGTACTGGGCAAGAGGTGTGTACAGTGCCTATGTGTGTGTGTGTGTGTGTGTGTGTGTGTGTGTGTGTGTGTGTGTGTGTGTGTGTGTGTGTGTGCTGGTGTATAAATGCATGAGTGTGTAAGAGAGAGAGTGAAACAGCTGACTAAAGACAAGAGTTACATTCACCACAAGCTTCCTCACGGTCTTTAGATTTCAAGTTACATTTGGCTAGCAATGACTCTAGTAGTCTGCATTACTGAGAATTCCAGCTCTGAGGAGACATTAAGTGTAGATTCGGATTTTTGTATTGCTATTCAATCTGCACTTTGGTGGAGAAATCAGAGCTGTGTGGCTATTGGCAGAAAGGGAGAAATTGTGCTGTTTATCTTTTCCCCACACATACATGAATTTTTTTTTAAGTGGTGGCAAATTAATTCACTGCCCCACACAATGGTTTGTCCTCTGCCATTTCTCTAACCCTAATATGGCTGACCTATTTCCAAAAATGGTAATATATCTAATGTGTCATTTATATTTTCTGCTAGTACATGAGGTAATACTTTATATTTTTCAAGTATTTGCAAATGTATTAAAATTTATTGACCTATGAAATTGATCATGAACAAATGTAACAATTATGAGAGGTAACAGTGATTGAATTTTGTTTGCTACCTTCTATAATGTTACTGTGAGTAAATGCTGAGTAGTATCACTTAGTAGGTCATCTCAAAGACCTTTATGTGTCAGGGCTATTTTATAAGGTCACTTATATCTTATAATAAAAGCTGCTATAATTGGCAGTGAGCCAATTCATATAATTGGCAGCTGCTATAATGGCAGCGAGCAAAGTTAACTTGAACAGCGCAGGAAATCCTATCACTAACCTTAGAAAGATGTTACAACCCATGGGTGCTTTTTTTTTACATAGGCTCAGCAAATCACAGACATGAATGTTAAAAGACAAGTTACAACGCACGCAACTCATCAGTCATAGCGCTCAGCAGAATCACGGCACCCTTTAAACATTCTGCACGGGTGTTCTTCTAGTATTGATCTAGGGCTTAGTCTGATAATTGGACTGTCATTATGGCCCCCTGTGTGATATTGCATCATCTGTAAAAATGCAAACTGCTGATTCAGTTTCTGATCGCATTTTTTGTTCGAGTCATTTACTTCACTGTTTTGTTAACGTGTAGAAATGCATATCTCTTGAAAATGCATTACTGTAAAATTTAATTATCTAACGATAACGGAGCACACACACTAGTGCTTATCATTTGGTAATAGTAGCACTTCTTTCCATGATCATACGTACGTTTTCGCTACTTGAAGAAGCACGTGGAGAACCGTGTAACGTGTCAAAGCATTCGCTGACGTCTTAGCATTCCAAGCAGCGCTTACGTTCTCTGCAAGCCTAAAGAAGACAGCATCTCAGCATCACAGGAACGCCGAGAGGCTGCCTGCGCTGTTGCTTGTGATAAGGATCTGAGATCATGTTCACCGAGAGACGCCGTATGCTATAGCTTCACTGCGCAAAGTAGCTTTTAGAATCAGATCGTTGTGTAAACATCCTACACAAACAGCGGACTGGAGTGTCATTGCTCTCCGGTGACAACTGGACTGTTTATACACCTTCCTTCTAAATAAGGAAGCAGCCTGTCAGACATATGACCACCGTCCCAATTTGGACGCTGCAAAAGTGCCCATCGCATCCCATGATCTCTCCACGCCGTCCAATAAGGCTCGGCGACCCCCATTTTACATGAGGAGTGACAGCGCCCCGTTGTAGTGCCCTCAGAGAAGCCGCTGCAGTTTCAGCCCTCGTAGTGCGGGGCAGTACTTGCTGGCTTGCAACTTTCTCTCTCTTCCTCCCTGCCCTCCCCTTACTTTCTTTTACGGGGCAAGAGTGATGTCACATGAGGATGCGGGTGTCTGGCAAGGTGCGATAGGTTTTTGGTGAGGGGCATTCTCCATGACCAGCGTTGCCCAGCAAGAGGCGCGGAGCTGCAAAACATGCTAATCACCACTATCACCACCACCACCAGAAGTTCTGTCGCACTCTCTCCCAGTTCTGCTCTGATTTCGGGCTACTGTTTCATGCTCGAAACCCTGATCTGCCTTGCTAAAATAAGCTTGTGCCACCATGCCGAAGAAAGAAAAACAAGAAGAGCGGTATTTTTAGTGGCATTAATTTTGACCACGTGCCCCGAAGGTAAACCGGATGGCCATTGCGCAAAGGTTGCTCATCAGTATGTCCAGCGAGGCCAATACGCGCTGGTCGCGGACTGCAATTCTTCTTCTGGGCTTCCTTGCTGGGACTGTGTCATCATACTCGATTCCAAGTAGGACTAACGTAACTTCACTGGAGAAACGATGGGAGACCCTCTTCTCCCGGTCCGTACTGGGCATATCGGGAGAGAAATCGGACTTGAACTGGGAGAGTGACTATTTACTGGGCATCAAAAGAGTGCGAAGGCTGTACTGCAACGTGGGCATCGGGTTTCACCTTCAGATCCTCCCCGACGGCAGGATAAACGGTGTACATAATGAAAATCAGTACAGTGAGTTCCATCCAGAAATGTAATGCAATAAATGACTTATAGCAAATAACAGTGACATGCGGGGTTTGATGACTATAGATATTGTTCTTGAGATATAATACGTTGTTTAAATAGATTAAAATGTCTCCTCAAGCAAAGACAAATCTGTTAAAACACCAGTATCCTTTAAGTGCTAAATATCTGTCCTGGCTAAAACATGACATGAATGCTTAGACGCATATAGACGCCAACTTATTTATACACCGACTCCTGCGTCCCAAAAACGGTTTGCCATGCACCCCGGAAAGTGCATATATGAGAGATGTTCATTTGGATATGGATGTTTTGCTTTGTTGTTGTTGTTTTTTTTCGAACAAAGCCCGTGCATCCCGAATCGCCACCTGCAAGGTTCCACCCACCGCAGTATAGTGCATGCTTTTGTTTCTACTTTCATATCGATAAGAGTGTCAGTCCAAACCAGTTCTTTTGTATAACATGGTGCTTTGTTTGATTAGGTTTGATAGAGATTTCTACGGTGGAACGAGGAGTGGTTAGTCTGTACGGTGTGAAAAGCGAGGTCTTTGTCGCAATGAACAGCAAAGGAAGGTTATACGGAACGGTAGGTGCGCGCAACTATTCTCGCATTCCAGTTTGCATCATTTAAGACAAGCTAAGGACATGTTTCTGAGTGCTACTGAAACTAGGAATACTGTGGAAAAAGGAATTATGATTAATGCATTCATTATTCTTAACTGCCCGAAAGACTTCATAAAACATACCTTACACAGCGTGAGGGAAAACACAGAGATGCGCTACTGTAAATAATGCACATGTTAAAATGAAGTACTGCAGGTTGGCAAGATCAGTTACCAAGGCAGGGGTGTTACCGCATGCAGATCTTGTTCATTTAGACATTCTGGTCAGCAGGTCCATGCAGCGAATATTTAATATCTTTCAAGAAACCAGAGGTATGAAAGGTTTGGGGGCATTTTTAAACGCAGATCTACGATTTGCAGTTTTGGAACTGATCTCTGTTGAGTGTTGGTAAGTGCAACTAAATCTGACTAGTGATACAACCAACTCTGAAAGTACGGCATTTCCTATAATGACGCCTCTAAACTAGCCTCTTACATGTAAGCTAAGCTGTTTTGTGTATGAGGCTTTATATCGTCTGTTCAAAGTAGCCCTGTTAAAAGTTTTAACGCGCTTTACGTGAGAGGCCTAAGTCTCTGTGCGCAATTGAACGTTGGTCCCTTGTTGGCACGCGCGTCCATGGAAAATAACTGTCACACTAGTTGTGAATTTAAAATACAAAATTAAAGGAGAACTGATTAAAACTTTGATACTAAAACAAGAAGCGTAGAGATGTCTTCAAATTGGAGTATTTATCAAAGTTTCATTCCCTTGTTTGTTTAACGCATCGTGGTTTAGTCTACATTAAGTTTGTTACTCTTAGTTTTGGCGCTTAAAGTCAGATGATAAAGTAATGAGAATTTCACAGCTGATTTGATCTTTTTAAAAAAGCTTTTTGAATATTAAGAGGGGAAGAATGTTTTTTTTTGTTGTTGTTGTTTTTTGGGTTTTTTTTTGTCAGTGAAATTCCAAGAAACCGATGTTTTCCTTCCAAAAGAAGGTTCTAAAAACAATAAATGCCATAATGTTTTGTACTAGATAGCCTCCTGGAGCTGATGTGCAAAATCCCTTTGGCTGCAAAGGGGAATGGTTGTGGTTATCCATTGGAAGTCATAAGGGTAGCTGGATGTTATTCCATCAGCAGAGGTCTCCTTTACATTTACATGTTTGTTCCACAAGTAAATAGACAAATGTTCACTATAAAGCTTCATCTAATACTTTTCAATTTCTTCATGTATCATTTGCAAAAGTGAAAGGAGAAACATTAATATCATCTAGGGGACCAGCATGCGCTGGTCTTGCACCTCTGTGCTCGGGCATCTGATCTCCTTTTGTCTCTTCTCTTTCAGCCCACTTTTCAGCATGAGTGCAAGTTCAAGGAGGCCTTGCTGCCAAACAACTACAACGCCTATGAGTCTTTCGTTTACAGGGGATTCTACATTGCCCTCAGCAGGCATGGCCGAGCGAAGAGAGGCAACAAAGCCAGCCCCTCTATGACAGTCACGCACTTCCTCCCTCGAATATGAGTGAGACCGATAACTGCGCTCTTGTTTTTGCACACATGGATTCTCCCTCAGACAGGAGATTTGAAATCATATATAAGCCTACATACCTACAAAAACTAAAGGGAGTGCAAGAACACCACTACAAAAGTATTTATTGTGGTCTTTATATATATATATATATATATATATATATATATATATATATATATATATATATATATATATATATATATATAAACCTTTTTGTTTGTTTGTTTCAAGAACTTATATATGTGCCATTTTTGCTGCTTTTTGTTTCTTTATTATCGCTTCTGGATTTGGCAGCACTACCTGTCTATTCACCTCACTTGGGTGCTTAACAGGACTCGACGAAACACTGGAATGGATGGCAGGTGTCCTCGTCAGCTTTATACAGTGAAGTGATATTTTTTATTACCTCAGAGCCCCCTGTATGGGTAAAAGGGATGCACAGAGTTTTACAAAGAATGTGGACTTTTTTTTCTTTCTTTTTTTTGGGTCTGAGCCAACACAAGCTTACCATCGCTTTTTTATCGTTAGGATATATACATCTATTTTTGCTTTGTTTTGTTTTGTTTCTTTCATCTAGTTTTCTCACCGTGGAAACATGAGATCTCTTAAAGTGACGCAGATCGCTTTCTGCCGCAGAGGTGCCTTGGCATGCCTCCATGCCTCCCCTTTAACGTGCATTCTCTGAACACCCCGGGGAGTCAGAAATAGGGCTGACATGCAAGCCAGGGCCCTGGAGGGACTCTCCCCCACAAGGGCCAGCCAAGGGGGTTGGGACTTGGGGAGGTGAATCTCGTCTTCATTTTGCTTTTCTTTGAACAGAGGACGCTTGGACCACTCGAGGCCCAATGATAATGATAATGTTAAAGCCAAAGGCCTCCTGTCTCCGGATTTACTTTCTTATCTTGGCTGCTCCATGTTAGCTTACAAAAAATATGGTGACACAGTATCTTTTCCGGCAGAGCGTGCCCAACTGTCACATTGGATCTGGTGTACCATTTAATTCTGCACTCCAGTTTCAGATGTTTTTGCAACTGAAGAAAAGTTTTTGTAGTCAAGAAACAAAATACAGGGGAACTTATGCAAGCGCATACTAAAAATATTTCTGTCCATGAACTGAGATACCGCTGGTAAATTATGACACAATGCCTGTCACTGGTATGGCTGAAGAGATGACACATAGTAAAATAAGTTTTTGCATAGTTTGTGTGAGTCTGCTAAACCAATGAAAGTGCTGTACATACTGGCAGCTTTGCCAAAATAAAAAGCAGGGAGTGAAGGGCAGCGATGCTCTAAGCATCGTCACTAATGGGGGGGAAACATGCTTTGGGTTGCACAAAGATGCTGTCGCTGCTGGGGTCTGCTATTTGGGTGGGGTTGGGGGTGTGCATGGTGAAGCACATATTTATTTATTCAAGTGTATGAGGAGTGGTTGTTTGTGTGTGTGTGTGTGTGTGTGTATGATGGGGAGCAGTTTGTGGCAGAGTCCCCGGGGGAGGGGGAGGGGGGGAGTGAGATGGGCAGTGCTCATACTCCTGTCTCTGCTGCAGCAGCACTGCAGTGCCACAGGGACTGACGAGGCTCCCATTCCCGCTGCTACTATTGCCGGCAGGACAAAATGGCAGGGTTTTTGGCGTTCTGCTGAAATGGAGAGATGGTCGTGATCTCGTCCAAATCAGGGCGTGGTCACCTTCAAAGGGACCAGGGTAGGAATGGCACTACTTTACCATGCAGGGAGATTTTTGCGGTACCGCAGCCAGATTGTTTATTGATTCTTCTGCGAGTATGCGGCTCTTGCCCAGCAGGGTCGTTCTCGGGGTGGCGATAGGAGAGCAGCTTCCCAAATACCTGAGCTGAAGCTCTTCCGCCTGCTTCAGGCCATCCTGCACAGTTATTCCTGTAAAAACGCCACTGCATACCGAGGCCTTGAGATTCCAGCAGTAACCCGAGGGCTGTCCGCTCCAGGTACCAGCTCATTTTTAGTTCACGGCCTGAGCCGCCAACGAGCCCTGAACCCTCATACCCTGCATGGGGTGGTCCAAGTCCCTGTGCTCTGTGCCACTTTAAATTTTGCATTGCCTCATGTCCCTTCTCCCATCATCAATCCAGGTTCATCTCTATTTCTACTTTAACACCCCCTCTCCACATCCCCACAGGGCAGCATGCCTTGATGTTGGTAAAACAGCTGCTCAGTGGCTCAGCCATGGGTCACTCATTGCCCCAGTGCTGGCTACTGACACTCCTGGACAGAATGCTCTGGGTGGCCCCCACTAATTCCTCCACTGAAGCCTCACCTGGGATGCACAGTGGCTGGCCACAGTCCTGACTATGCCACCGTGCCCTGGCCCCATCTGCAGAGGAGGAAGTGTGTCCCTGTCCCTGTCCTTATTCTGGCTGCTGAATGACTCCACTGCGCTGCCATGCACTTTATGCACTGGGTTAAGTCCTTGTTGATGACTTGTTGGGTTCTTTTTTCTATGCACAATTAAGGTTGATGCTAATGTTATATGATTGTCGCCATATTATTCAGGCATATTTTAAAATGACTTCTAGACTGAACTAATTTGGAATTGAAGATTTTGCCTGTGACATTTTTAGTCTATGTCCACGTTTATGCTTAATATGCATCCACAAAACCAGCTCAATGAAGCCTAGTGCAATTGGAAGATTTAAGCTGTTTCTTTGATTCTCATTTTATTAAAATGTTTTAAAATGACTAACTAAGTAAGCATCATATGGCTGGGATAGCCTGAGGCTAAACCTTACCCTGAAAAATTTATTTGCTAAAAGTATCACTATGTAAAGAAACATTTGAAGCTCATTGGTATGAATCACTGAGTTGTTTCCCAAAGTCAGTGAAGCCTGTAACTGCAGTTGCCTAAGATTTTGGCAAACGTACCCCCCCCCGACACACACATACACACACACACACAGGTAAACTGTCAGTACTGACAGTATGTATGAGACAGTAATGACATATGGAGAGGCCCCACAGCCCAGTCACTTCATATAAATCACAACTTCACAAAGAATTTACATGCCATTTTCAACTGCACAAATAGCCATCATGTCACCATCCAAACCCACTATCATATATAACCTCTGTTGTATTCCAGTGCACTGCATATTAAAGTCACCAAAACTTAAGAAAACCTTACCAAACTGCATGGTGAAACTTTCCTTCTTGCCTTTGATAGCTTTGTATTATACTGCCTTATTAATGTGCTCTGAGCTTCTTAGTACCTCCAGGGACAGTGAATGCATTCCTGTGAATTCAAAGAAACTGGGTGAAGGACAGAGAGTCATACCAGAGTCACAGGATAGCTGTCTTAGTTGGTGAGGAATAAGAAGGGGTGCAGAAAAGTTGGAGAATGGGAACACCCCTTAATGCTGCTGTGTGCGTCGTGCGGATTTATAGCAACAGCTTTCAAATATTTTTTTGGCCACGGAAATGGGGAAGCTGCGAGAAGCGGCCTTTCAGCTTCAGCGAACATCCCTGTGAGTGGCTGTCATCACCACAGCCCCATCATTCCAGGGTCCATCTCTCCACCATGGAGCACACCAGGTCACTGTGTCACTGCAGACCAATGGCTTGGAATATTGATGTCTTCTGGAGTGAGAATGGATAATTTTTTTTAAAGCCCATGGTTGAGCTTGTTGCTAGGTAACTTTCCATCAGCTATTTTCAAAAAAAGGGTTGTCTGCCAATTCATGTTTGTTTTGTTTTTGGGGATTTTTTTCAGGTTATGCAGGAAGGGTTCTTTCACTTGTTAATTTATTTTCTAATCATTGGGCCATTTTGTATTTCTCAGAATTTTAGTAGCAGTTCAATTATGACAAATTTGATGTTGCACATGGTTTCCTCAAATTCAGCAAATATTGTCTGCAAACCGCAATATGGAATGCCAGTGCATTGTAAATGCTGTGATGTATATTAGCATTCTTGTCTGTGTAGACACGCTGGATGTTCTGTGCAGATTGAAACTGTGGAATCGGGGACATGTGCAACTTTTCAGCATATGCTCTCTTAGTCTTTCTTTATCCCTACTCTCCTTCTCTCTCTCTCTCGCTCTCTCTCTCTCTCTTTCTTTCCTCTTATTCTTTAAACCCTGACCCTGAGTGCCATCTTTGCCCACCATTCTTCTTCTCTGTTAACATATACCTCACCTCCTCACCTTAGTTGATTTCTTACAAATATTGCGAAACAACTGGATACAGGTGTCTTCCATCATTTGTTTCTGAATGCCAACAATGCTATGTGTGAAAACAAATATATTGAAAAAAAAGTGGTTTTCCTTTTATTTTTGTACGTATGTGCTGTGCACAGCAGCGTAACCATATTCCTGAAATCAATAAAAAGTTTGATTTTTTTAAAAAGTGCCTCTTTCTTTAACGGAATATTTTTAATGACAGGATCTTATTTCTGGGGCGAGGGCTAAAAATAATACAAGTAGATGTCACGATACGGCCCCTCCCCCCGAACGCCTCCGTGTGTGTGTGTGTGTGTGTGTGTGTGTGTGTGTGTGTGTGTGTTTGTCATAGTGGCCACACCCTCCCTGTGTCTCACACCTGTTCCTTATTGTGTCATTAGTATACATGTATAAAAGTCTATCGTTTAGGCATTTGTGTTGTTGGTGTTTGACCCCATTAGCCTGCGTGCTAAATGTTATATATTACATGTGCAAATAAACGTATGTTCTTTTGTCTGCAACTTGTCCCCGCATCCTGCTTGAACCTCCGCGCTACAGAAACACCGACCGACGAAGGATGCCTGGGAAAGTGAAGAAAAAGAAGGGTAAGAAGGGAAATAAACGTCCTCGCAGGGAAGCCCTCCATGTTCTTGGGTACACTCCCGACTCCCACAGTAGGGGAGAGCAGTCCAGGTGAGTGTGGTCCTTCTGCGGACGCTGGGGAGTCGTATGGAACCGTGTCTGGCCACTGGGACTGGTACAATGATGTCCAGTACTCGGAGTCAGACTCCGTAGACTCCTGTTATCCCGCAGAAAGACCCTCACTCATCCTGGCCTCGCTCCAGAAGTCCACAACAGGGGAGGAACCCACTGAGCGATTTGTGGGGGCCTGATTATGGTCTGGGCTCGAACTGAGTCTTACAGAGATCAGCTGGACTACGAGAACCGGCACTCCAAATTGAACTCTGCTGGGTCCTGCGATCCCTACATGGACGATTATAAAGGCTGCGATGATTTTGGCAAGAAAAGGGAGTACAGTGACATCAGTCTGCGGTTGGACATGGGGTCCAATTATGCAGAGGATCCAATAATGGCGGTGGAGGAGGTCTAGCATGGGGATTCTCCCGTGGACAGTGACGCTCAGTCTGTTGGCTCCAAGAACGACGAACCTCCGACACTTACGAGGCGGCCCAAGGCTCTGCCCAGGAGAAATCGCCTAGGCGCAAGCAAGCCGGCCAGCGCGGAACACGTAGAGGCAGGAAGGAGGCGATACCAGTGCCCATTCCAGAGACAGGCAAGGTGGCTGGGGCATTCCCCATAGCGGGACAGCAAAGGTTGTCGATTCCCCGCAGGCGGGTTGGACTGCGGCCCAGCCGACAAATGGGAAAAGCCCGGGGCTCTATCCGGCTTACCTGGTCTCACTAGCTTCTAAAATGTGACATTTGTACCAGTCGTTTTGTCCCCTTTGGTGTCTGTCCTTCCACCCCGTGTCTGGTCGTTCAGTCGCCTGGCCTCACCATTCGGCGTTGGTTTCGGGGCCGTGGCAGGAGTCGCGCCGTTGAGGCGGGGCTGTCACGATACTGCCCCTCCCCCGAACACCTCCGTGTGCGCGTTGTGGTGGCATACCCTCCCTCTCACCTGCTCCTCATTGTGTCATTAGTATACATAGACTTTTATACATCTTACGCATTTGTGTTGTCGGTGTTTGACCCCGTTAGTCTGCGTGCTAAATGTTACATGTGCAAATAAATGTATGTTCTTGTGTCTGCAACTCATCCTCGCATCCTGTTTGAATCTTCGCATTACAGTAGATCTATAGGTCAAATGTCCCATTTTAAATACCAACAACTAAGTGTATTTTATAACACTACATCTGTAGCTCCTGAACTGACATTTACCATTAGTTCTTTTGTATATAAAAACTAGGCAACACCTTTGGAGCTGTCTGAAGTTATGGTGTAACATATTTGAATAGGAAATGGTGGTCCAGATGTTTGGTAGTAGATCAAATTAATGTTTACATTAATATTTCACTGATAAACGTTATGAAGCAACATAATCAAACAGGTGTAAGTTGTAGATGAGTACATAAGTGTTGGTTAATACATAAATGGAACTCATCACATAATCTTCGCATAGGCCTTCAACAAGAATAAGAACTACTCTAGTGCTCTCGCACCGGCGCCAAAAAGGCTAGCGGTAGAATTGCATTGCGTGAGACACAAGCTCTCTCTACTGGTCGTGCAAAGGCTGTGAACCACATTACTGCACCGCGTTGTAACTGTATTAGTGAAAATGATATTGAAACAGTGTAGCTATTTCTGTGAATGTTAGATTTTTGAATAAGTGTATATCATTATGTTCCAATTAGTTTTCCTTTGCGCTCCGGAGATGTCTTGCTGTTCCCCCCCCCCCCCCCCCTTTTTTTTTTTTTCTCCCTTTCGTTGTTTTGTTGTATTGTGGTTTATCGTATACGATATGCAGTGAGTGACGTGATGCGTGTGGGTACAATGAGAAGTGTTAAGTGGGCTATGCTAAATTCAATTATGGCCTGTCCGGTACCGGTCAATTAACTTCACTATAAACAGACTAAGGTGTACACATAAAACCACCCATCCGTTCTTCCGTTTCTCGTGAGTACGCATCTCTACTATGGGGGCGAGTGTTGCGTAAAAATGCTAGGAGTGGCGCAGGGTGAGTTTAAATAGCCGGGCTTTAAGTTGTACAGACCAGAACGATTTCAAGTGCTGACGTTTGTCCGCGGAACCTGTGTCCTTGTTCCATCCTCTACCATGCGTAAAGCTGGACATCTGAATATGCACTCTCTCTTTGCTCTGTGGCTCGCGGCGCTTCAGGGATGTCGACCAGCGGATGCTGCTCCAAACGCATCTCCTCTACAAGGTTCCAACTGGGGGAACCCGCGGAGATATATTCACTTACAAACAACCACTGACCTACACAACTTTTATTTAGAGATCACTCTCAATGGACTAGTGCGCAAAACTACTAATCGGGGTTCATACAGTGAGTATGGATATTTACTTCATGCTGCGGGTCTACGTTTGCTGCCCCTATCTCTTTGAAAATTGAAATCTTTACTTCCTCTACATCTAGATAGATAGATAGATAGATAGATAGATAGATAGATAGATAGATAGATAGATAGATAGATAGATAGATAGATAGATAGATAGATAGATAGATAGATAGAT
>NC_137500.1:15605000-15627500 GCF_041902795.1 Electrophorus electricus | reverse complement strand
AGCCAACTTTTTGTTCTGGATGTTTTCATCTTTAGTAATGGACTAGGGTAAAATGTGCACGTCTCGCAACATTTTTAGGATAGTGTTCACCAAATATGAGCTGTTTGAGTGGTGGGCTGTTATTGTAAATATTAGCCTTTTTATACCTTTCTGACTGATGCTACCTATTTATGATATCACTGAAGATAATTTGGAGCAGTGCATTTTTTATCCATACACTTGAGATGTGCATGTTTACTTTGTTTAGAATTAATTGAGCTTTGCTGAATCATGAGGAAATAAAATTTCACACCTTTCTTTATCAGCACTCAGTAGGAGTCCAGCTGTTTCTCAGCCTGCCTCAAAGAGGACACCCACCACTCCTCCTGTGACTAAGCCTGCACTCTGCTTCAGTCCTGCAGAGGGCAGACTGCCAAAATGGAATCCTCCTGGTAAGGCTGCATTCTGAAAGTCCCCCCAAAACAATGAAAAACATCAACACCCAACAGTATCTACACTCGCTATCCGCATTATAAGACATTCCTACCTTGCGCCTACACTCAGCAGCCACTTACAAAGTTGGTATGAGTGCACTATGTACATCAGTGTTTGAGTTACATGCATGTAAATGTCACTTCTGAGATGAGTGGTCTGTCACCCACAAATATTCAGCCAACAATGGTCCCTTTTTTCCTAATGTTTAAAAGCTGGTGCTTCTGAGAGAGAAAGCGACAGAGAGACACTTTTCCAACTCAGTGAAGCTCAGGACCCTCAGTCATGACCACTGCAAATTTATTGGGGTCAGATTAGTAATGTGGGGACTTCTATTTTCAAGTAAATTATGTACTTTTGTTCAATATAATAATTCCTTTATTGTGTGCGCACATAACAGTTGCTGGGAGAGGTATTACCTTAGTTTAATATATTATAAAATTGCCTCTCAACCCTTGACCCATGATTTTTTTTCTAAGTATGTATGGCTAGGATGGTCTGAATTAAAGTATGTTATTCAGTTCTGGATATCATATATGATATACTCTCTGACAGTTGCTTTTTGCTTGTTTATCTGCAGATCAAACTGGTCACGGTGATTAGTTGAAGAGTTAAGTAAACTATCTTTTCTCATTCTTTCATTGGCTGTCATCAGGTCTGGTGGGGAGGAGTCCTAGCACATGTCTGAGTGGCCCAGTGAAGTCACCCGGATCAGGTCTACGTCTAGGACTATCCAGATTGGCTCGAGTCAAACCACTGCACCCTAATACTGCAGCACTTTGAGGGTTTTGTTTGTTTGTTTGTTTGTTTTGTTTTTTGTAAAACATGTCCAAAGCATATACAGTGTTTGCTTCTATCTGTCTGCCTTCGAATCAGTCTTGACTATGTTGCTATAATTTGATCTGAACTGGGCTAAAAGAGTGTTGCATTTCTGTGCTGCAATTTATTTTTAATTGAAGAAGTTTATTCAGTAATTATGGCTTTTGTTGTCATTTTTACAGTTTTATGTCGTGTTTTTTCACATGATTTTTAAGTATGCTGTCATGATCATTAAAGAATTAAATTAAGTCTTTTAGCATTAAATGATTTGATATTTAATTCAACACAGATGTTTTCTAATCATTCTTGAATGCCGTTTTTAAATCTGCATCTTCTTGACTGCATATTGTAATAACAGTGTAATAACATTATTCTTATAAAATATCTCCAAAGTACTAGCTGATGACACAGTTGACTCATGTTTTGCAGGTATGAAACCCTGAGCCATCCCATCCAATATTATTTTTTGTTTTGACAAAATGTATTTCATGTGTTCAACCAGTAATTTGGTAAGGTAGGCATAAAAATAGAGATGGAAAGTTATTTAATAAGTATTTAATTAGTAGTATTGCTTTCCTTTGCTTTTAGAGCTGCGTCAGGCTGCATTGGACTGGTCATAGAAGTCATGAGAAGTTTAATTCTACAAGAAAGGTTCATACAATGACTATTGATACTCTGTGGAACCCTATTTAGTCTCATATTCAAGGGGCTCTTCTTTTATAGCTGACACATTGACCTACAGGCTACAAATGTTCACATTAAATATGCCTTTTTTAGTGTGTTTCAGTTCATTTGTTCTCTCCCTGTAGTACTTGGAGGATTTGTTTTACACATCTGATTTACAGTATGCTGCTGTCTCCATCTGCTGGTAGTTTTAAAGAAATGGGAAGGTCAATGTTTTAAGTTCCATTTCATTCAAAATGAATAGCATATTTTGTTAAACAAAAGGTTCTGTCAAATTTGTTAATGTATACTTTATTCACTCAGGATTGTGTTGCAAATTACAATGTGAACTGTATTTTTAAATTAGCAAATAATGGTGCTGTGCTTGGCCTAATAACTAAATGATGCAGCTCATCAGCTAAAGTTTAACGTCTCAGCAAAGGCAGGAGAGCAATATTCGCAGAGAAAGCAAACTAAATATCAACAGAATTGTTGGTTTTAGAAGGAACTACACTACTCATTCTGCTCTTACAGTAAATGGTGAGATTGCAGAGATTGTAAGGATATGTCCTGGAAAGATCATTCAAAGGTTATTAAAAATGCCAGATGTAATTTTTGAGGAGACTTGGAAGGTTTGGTCTTAGTGTAAAGAACCTAATCAGTTTCTATTGCTGTACTATAGAGAGTAATTTTACTTACTGTTTTATATTATGGTCTGGCTGTACTACAGGTTCAGAGCACAAGGCTCTAAGTAACATTGACAGCTGAAATACTAACTGCTTCACAACCTTCACTGCATTTAGTCTGCCTTTATACAACTCATTAAGCAAAGCAGAACACATTCTGAGGGAAACCTCTAATCCTGCTTTTAGACATTTAACCACCCATCATCAGGAAGGAGGTGCTGTTGTCTGGACGCTAGAATCACTAGGTTCAAAGACCTTAGGTTATTAGAATGGTATACAGTAAAAAGACATGACTACTGGTTTCATGTATGTTAATTATGCATTTTTCCTTTTTCTACACTTGAATTGTTCTTTATGTGTGGTGTGCTGTTTTGTTTTTTCCTTGAGCTCTATTGTGCTATAAAAATGTTACATAAAAATGGTATTAACACCAGGAATGTAATTCCTGTACTGATGCTAAAATTTTAGTCATATTAAGAATAAAAACATACTGATACTTTATGTGGTATTGTTATGCAACCTTTTCTGCTGTAAGATGTGAGTATCCCTACGACTTCACATGGAGCCTTTACAATTCATCTCATGACCTGGAGTGGTCTCAGTTGTGCCGTTTTTTCACAGTCTTTCAGGTCTCATCTGGTGTGCTTCAAGAATAGTATAAGTCAAGAAATGTAGGAGCTTCTGGAGCCTTTTGTATTGTAAGTGAAACAAACCGCTCAGGCTTATCCTCTGAGTCTAGTTCTTAGACTTTATTGTTCTAACTGTGTACCTAAGCACTTGGCTTTTGGAATTTGTTTTTGGTCATTAAACAAATATTTGTTATACTGTATTTCACATTCATTTATCAGATTCTGACATGAGTAAATTTGTCTCTTACTCATGCAGAGGAGAGGTGAATGCATTTAATAAAGTATATTTTCTAAAGGAAGTGAATGTTGCTTGTTTATCGCATGAAATGATACAAAGGTCAGCCTGGTTCTTATTCAAATTTTAGAAGGTGGTAATAATTAAAAATTATTCCAAAACTGAAACAGGTTTTAGTCATTTAGGTTAACTGAATGTACTGTGTATGTTTACATAGATGTATTAGATGGAGCTGTCCTCCACCAGAGTATGTGCATGGACATTTGATTTAATATAGACATTTAAACATGTCAAATATCAAACATATCAAACATATCAAATTTGATAAGGATGATCTAGACATGCTGGAAGATTGTTTCCATCAATAAACTCTTCCAGATGTTTTAAAACAAAATAGAACTGGATCACTACTAGAAGCAATGCATATATCCTAAAAATACAAAATAAAATGTGTCATTCCCGTAAGATCCTGTATTTCTTTTCTTTTTTTTAATACATTTTTTTTAAAGCAGAGTCACAAATTACTCCATCTGAAATATTTCTAGAATAATTCATTATTGGCCTTTCAAGTCAGAACATGGTGTAAAACAGGGTTTCTCCACCAAATTTGGACCCACCAAACAGTTCCAAGTTACAGTTACAGCTGTACAGGGATTTGGGTTTTGGGCAAGAAGGCCAACAATCCCATGGGTCACAGAAATTGGGACAAGCAACACAGGTCTAGAAGACTGATACAAATCTGAATCCTACTCAGGCACAACTGCATATGGTGCTGTAGCAAGATATGTTCATGCAAAGTTTTAAACATAATATTGTTGCTCTTGAGTCAACATTCCATAAATAATTGTGACAAAGGGAACTTAATGTGAGGACTTAATGTGAAAAAAGTAAATGATCTTAAGCCCTGATTTAGAAATTCACATGTATTCAATCCACTGGGCAAAATTGCTTACATATTTGAAAGTGTATAAATGTGTTTTCTGCAAGCAATAAAGAACAGAGACACTAGCCGGTGTCTGGAAATTGCCACTGTCCCAGATGGTTACTTTGAACTCTACATTCAGGATTGCAGTGGACAGAACTGGAGAATACAGCATGTGTACAAAGACTTTTGAAACCCTGATGGTGAAATTTAGTCCAAAAGCCATGATATGTTCTTAGAGTTTTGAAATCTCAAATCTCAGACAAAATAATATCTGTGGTTTCAGTTAAGGCCTTTAAAACATTTTATCCACAGTTTTCCTGAATGCCAAAAGAGGTAAACAGCTCTCATTCAAGTCTTCTCAATAGCTTGCTGTCCCTATAGTGAATTCTCCAATACAAATTTGTCCCACTTTTGTTGCCATATGATCATGGCTTTGTCCTGCAGGACTGTTGGCAAGGAGCTATACCTGTACACATACAATAACATTAGTTATCCCTGAAAACAAAAATAAAGATGAAAACAAAGGGTTTTAATTCCATAAGGCAAAACCTCCCACCTGATTGAATTTATGGCCAGCTCCTTAAGTGTGCCCACATTGGCACTCAGGCCTCCAATTCCAACAAAGACCTCATAGAAATCATACGAGAGTCCAGCATTTCCAAACAAGGTTGGATCATCGGAGCTCACCACCAATGGATGCCCCTCCGACATTAAAATTGCAGCAGGATGATTTCGCAGATCTGAGACCAGTTTTAGGACCTACAATACTCACAGGGTTGAGTTAAGCTAGTAATGAAAATAAAGACATTCATCTACTCCAAGGAGAGTATTCTTTCAAAGGAAGACTTCAAAGCTAGGTTCTTTGAACCAAAGTGAAATTAGTGCTACACAGATTTTTATGAGTGTGTCTTGTCAGCCAAACCTATGTTCAAGGCAATAGAAATTTGGTTACATTAAAAGTGGTTTCAAGTGCTTAAAGAGGTTTTATGTGGACCTACAATGGTTATGTTGAAAAGGCTTGTACCTGGTTGGATATAGGACACACTTCCACAGGCACCCTTCTCTTTCTGGAAAGTTCTTTTGCCAGGGGATGGTGAGCCACAGCAAAACCATGCCCAATGCGAGTAGTGTTGAATAACAGTGCATCCAGAACATTCCTGTCCACATCTGTGCCATATGAATCTACACAAATATTCACATGTTGTTTTGTCAGGGTGTACTATGTTCATTTATCACTTCCACAGCAGAAAATGTTTCACAGTTCATTGGTTTAATTTGAACTTGCTTATATTTCTTATATTTGTTAATATAGTGTGTTAGATGAGACTCACCAGTTTCACCTGCATGGAAAATGTAGGAAAGTTTTGCTTTAACCTCTGTGGGGAGTGATAGCACCTCTCGAAAATACCAGATGGGTTTACCACTATCCTCTCGGCCCACCTAGAGTAAAGAATTATGCCAAAATATTATTCTAAATTTAGACTTTAACAATGAATTCAAATATTTGAATAACAAAATAACTTTTTGTAATGCAATTATTATTACATCTCACCAAGTCAAAGCCAGTGATGATCTCTGGATATCGTTTCTGCAGCTCTAAGGTTTCTTTTAGTGCTATTTCCACCTGAGACAAACTGAGAATCCTGTACAGGGCACCAGAAAATTAGTGAGTGTGTGTGTGTGTGTGTGTGTGTGTGTGTGTGTGTGTGTGTGTGTGTGTGTGTGTGTGTGTTTGTGTGTGTGTGTGTGTGTGTGTGCGTGCGTGTGTGTGTGTGTGTGTGTGTGTGTGTGTGTGTGTGTGTTGCTTATCTGTTAACTGGGAAAAACTGGGGAAACCTTGTTTGGAAGAAAATATTACATTTTTATGTCTACTCCCTGTTTTGTTTCTAGCCATATTATTTATGTCTGACTAGCTTTGTTTACTCAGATACAACTGTGTATCCAGCTTTATTAGTTACATCATGATGCTTATTGCTAACATTAGCTTTAGTTCATTGTGAGCAATGGTTGAACTATACATTAATAACTACAGAAAATACCTCAATTGAACTATACCTAATAAGTAAAATAAATTTAACTAATAAATTAAAGTGGGACAAACAAAAACAAAAAATTGCATAGCAAACAAGAAGGAAATTACACTACATAGGTGGGCAAAGAAAAAAATCCTCATTACAACAGATTTTGTGCTATGTTTTCAGTGTCTATAATACATATGAAACTTTTGACAGAAATTGTTTCAACTTAGTTTAGTATTTCTTTACATTCTCAGCATTTGGCAGACACTTTCAGATCAATTTACATTTATAAGTACAGCCGTATATGTAACCTAGGTGTTGCTATCACCTTACACTACCTGCTCTACCAAGTGTACTAGAAGAGCACATATTAGACAACTGAGTCTTGTTAGCATCAATAATATTGTTCTGTATTAGACACTCCTAGATTTCCAAGTTAGACCAAGTTCAGTTTTAATTTAGACACTTACACACTTACCACTACAAATTTCATGTAGGCTTACCTATGGACAGTTACAATTATCCGAACACCCACAAAGTCTGGATGTTCCAGCCTGAACTGTTCAGTTATGTTTCTGTAGGTCTGGATGGACCATTCACTGTCCCGGATGGTGCCATCAAGCTCATATATCTGAAGGAGCAAATTCTATCAAGGGATTTGAATAATACACTGAAAATAAACTGACTGCACTGTGTTTGCTATTGACTTGCTCATTTCCTTTTGGCTTCATCTAGCCAATACAGTCAGATCAAAATCAAGGCCTCTGACATAAAAAATCTTGTAAACTATTAATAAATTGGTCAAAATCTAAATTGATAAATATCTTTGCTGTAACTCTTTGAAGAAACAGAGGGAAACTTCACCGACCTTGGATAGACCAGCCCTCAGCTCCAAGTATAAGATGTTATCATCATAGAGCTGCTGGAGCCCTTGGTAGATGTAATCCTTGAAAACGGGTGCAAAGGTGATCAGACCGGAGATGGCCATGAAAGTCTGCTCAAACCGCTCCCAAACTACCTCCTGCGTAGGGTATGCCACATCTGGTTCCTCAGTAAACAGCGTGAGGTTCTTCATCAAACTGAGAGAGAATGTCTAAGGTTGGCCAAGTTGATCTCAATGTGGGAAGTTGTAAATTGTTTTGTGAAATTTCGGAGTTACGTGTTGCAGAATGAAACCCAGGTTCCTAAAAACTGTGTGACATGCTTCTGTTTGTGTTTGATAGCCTATATAAATGAGGGAGTCATCTGATTCTACTGCAAAGCCACCTGAATATCAGCCTTAATATATATATATATATATATATATATATATATATATATATATATATATATATATATATATATATTTTTTTTTTTTTTTTTTTTTTTTTTTTAAGAGTTTATTATCAGTACATGATCAAAGTTGGTCTTTAATGCCTTAATGGATATGACTGGATTGACTACACACTTTTTATTTGTAGTTATATAAAATTTGTCCAGTGCAGAGAGAGGGCTTTATGGTCATAGTTCTGCAGGCCTACCTAGGAACGCTTGATTTTCCATGTCATTCAGAGAATTTGGCTGTACATTGTCTCTCATTGTTGATAATGATGTGATGCACTAAAATGGGTCACCTCTTGTCGAAAGCTGACACGTCACTGATAGTGGCCCTCACGTGCTCCAGCAGGCTCCATGCGGAACAGCCCCAGCGTGGGAAGGGTCGCTGGGTGGAGAACAAGAACTGCACTGACCCCGACCATGTGAAGCACACATAGCAATGGGGCCTATACGTCACATTCATCACAAGCCAGTCCACACCCACCAGAGCAGAGTTGTGTATGTGTAGGACCGCCCCTTAAAGGATCAGAAAAGTTCCGTTGAGTTAGGGGCAGGTATTGAGCAGAGGTAGCAAAGCTCGAGTGCAGACCAAACAGGCCATGTTAATTTAAGAAGGAAACTAGTGGTATGGTTTGGGTGTGCACCTGCAACTGGTCAGTATCCGATCAGGAAAAGGTTTATTTAAAGCATTGCAGAACTTCACTCATTACCTTTTGGCATTTTCTGGAGCAGTCTAAATATGGGGCTCTTCTGGATATAAGGCTTTGCTTTGAAGAAGTGCATAGCAGGGGGGAAATGTGGCGCCACCATCTCCTGCTCTTTCAGCTTATGCAAGAGTGAATCTAGTCGTTGCTCCGCTGCAGTCAGATCCACTCTGCCCCCTACCTGCTGGGAGGCTTCCTGCTGCAGCAGCTGGTCTCTCTGATGAGGGTCTGGTATACTTTTACTCTCGTTCACAGTGGTGAACATCAAGATGGTCATAAACACTTTCATGTTGCATATTGTATAGGGAAACTTCTTCATGTTCTGTGCTGATATCAATATAACCATCAGAATGTCTATAAAAGGGAGAGAAAGTTTTACTTATACTAGCGAACTGTAATTCACTACGTCATATTCTTAAACATGTAAGCTCATGCTTAAGGAAAGCAGCTTTTTCCTGCTTTCACTGATCAGTTAATAATCAAGTTCTTTGTAAGTTGAATCCAATGTGCTGTTGAAAGGACCCTGCCAAATTATTCAGTACTGTTACAATAATATCTAAATTTACTTAACACAAAAGGCCTGGATATGAATTAGAAGTAGAACTTGATTTTGAGTCAAACAGACAGGAAAAATAAATTCAAATAAATCAACTGAGCAGGTACAATACAGCTCACTATGTATTTCCTAGGCAGTGAAGTGCACATGTAATCATATGACTCAAATACCTAAGTTTAACCAACAAACCTTGGTTTGCTATTCTCATCACAAAAGTGTAAGTACAAAGATATGAATCATGCTAAGACACTTACCTGTATCTTATAAGGGTTAAAAAAAAATTTAAATCACTTTCTCTTCAGTGCCAGAACTTGCTTAGCTTGATACCCGGGAGGATGTGAACCAAGACTCAATTTCCCACTGAACAGCCCTGTGTTTAAACATTCCATTTCCCCATACTGAACAGAATGCTGGGTTAGCTGAATTGAGCACTTCATTATTCCTCATTATCTGTGACAGACAGTCTTGTGATTAGCCCATGACTCAAGAGGAAACGGGCAACTAGCTCCATAATATAACATGTTCAGGCAAAAATTCCAGTTGTCTATTCTTCTGCCACAAATCTACCATTTTGAGCTTCTCTTCTTAACAGCAGACATACAGATAAAAGAAAGACAGATGGACAGTGATGGACAGTGATGCTTTTATTCTTATATTACTTCCACATGAATGTGATCTTAACGTTTCAACAATAACATGTTTGTTACTTATACAGTGCATGCTGTGCACCAAATGGAATAACAAAAAACACAGAAACCTATACATAAACACAAGGTAACAGACAATGGTTATATTACTGTATTCTTATGGACAGCCACAAGAGTGGCTGTTCCTTTGCACAATAGTGTACTTGAAGGTAAAGATATATACACTATATAGATAGCAGTTTAAATAGTGGATTCTGTTCACATATGACTAAAAACTTGAGTCTAACCATTCAGACTTTCTTGTAAACATACGTAGCATAAACTCTAAATGGCATAGCCAATGAGAATGAGATGATACATATCAGATCTTTAACAGCCAATCAAGAAATAATCCTTAGCTAACCTGACCTATATACTCAATTCTTTGTCTTCCGGCAACAATGAATCACAAAATACAGCACACACATACACATAATTTGTCTTTTTTAAACCAAATACTACTTACACAGGCAATAATTCAATCATTTTACAACTAGGTAAAAAAGAAAATACATCAAATATTGACTTTCAGCCATAATCCTGTGTCCCTGGGTTTAGTGAGTTGCTTAATCCATGAACTTCCGGTTCTGGTTTGCACCAAACAGAGCAACTCTGATTTCAGGCATCATCTGAGAAGAACAGTTTAAAAAAAGACTGAATTAGGAGAAACGTGAAAATTTGCAACGTCTCAAATCTGAAATTGTGAAGAGAAACTGAATAATAATAATAATAATTCCCTGGGTTACTTGGGAGGGGAAAAAATGGCCCTAGATTTCAGTAAATGTCATTTAATTCACTAAGATGGCGTGCCCTTTAGTACTGCTGGGACATGAATCAGACCAAACAAAAGCAACAGCAGCTGTCAGATACCTAGTAGGAGATGTACGTGCCTCCCGGCTTCTGAAGGACTCAGACCTAGCGTCCATTACTGACTAGGCAAGTCCACCAAAATAAACATGCACCCAGAATCACTACCCTCAGGCCCACATCTAAATTATGCTGCATCCAGGTCTCCTTGTGGAACACAAAATGGTTGAATTGTTATGTAATTTTATATGCTGGAAACCAGTTACTGATAAATAGTGAAGAACAAAAAGGCCAGAAACAGATTCTAAAAAATGAGCAAAACCAAAATTCTTCAGTTTTCTAAATGCTGAAAATAGTCACTTTTCTGCCTTTGTATTCTACCTGTTGTGCAAGGAGCTCGAGACGACTCTCCAGAGTGTTAGACACCTTGATCTTCCCGTCTGCGTTAAATATCTCAACACCGCCAGAGCTAAGCAGAAAGGACGACACCACAAAGTTACAAACACTGCCCTACCAGCCTTCAGAACATTAAAACTCTTGAAAACCTGAAGTGAACAGGTGCATCATTTACATTTTCTGTGTAAAGTGAATAGCCTATTCTAAAATCTAAACTGATACTCACACTTCTGGAGAGAGGAAATTGTCTTGGTCGATCCGGACTTCCAAATTGTTCTTCACAGCTGCTTTGTAGATGGGGATGTTTTTCTGCACAGATGCCTGATAAAAAATAGAGAGGTTTCTGCCCAAGTGATGGTTTACCCCAGCTGACTGTGAGCTGCGCTTAACTGTCCAGTGGCCTTGTACCTGATCCTGCAAAAACTGACCTGCACCAAGGACAGGTCCTGCTTGCGACAGCGGATTGTCACTTTGGGCTCAAGTAGCTGGTAGAATCCCTAAGAAATAATTAAAAGATCATGGTCAGTTCAATGGATATGTTAACCTTGAAAAGCAGGACTTCACAGCTTCACAAGAGCCTGACACAACCACATGAGGACACTCATTCAGACTACACTGTGTCTTGTCTGTCAGTAGACAAATTTAATCAGATGCATCATTCACTCTGGAGAAATCAACCCACGAGTAAAACGTTTGTCTCTGCTGTGTCCTATAGCATGCCAGATCACTTCCAATAATGGCATACTGAAAAATGTCCTTTCAAAATCACACGCAGGTAAAGGCAGCCTCGGAAGAGCTCACCTGGAGCACCAGGCCATCCATGAGAGCAGAATACCTGGTCGGGTCTCTGGCTACTTTGGCCAGCCTCTGTCGGGCTTCATTTAACATGTCCTGCATAGAAATGCCATTGCAAGACAGGTTAGAAACGCGAGTGCTGTCCAGTGCTCCTGAACGCCCCGTCCCACCCTGTGTGCAGAAAACGGAAGCAGGACAAACCGAAATCATGTCATCGCGAGCCTTCAGCACCTTCAGCCTGGCCTGGTTCATCAGGTTTGACATCTGACTGCAGGAGAGTAGGAGAATGACCAATCATTATTCCTTTATACAGCCTCCAAGCAGGCCCATCCTAAGAACTACATACATATCCATCAGATTATCTTTGCTTGTGCTGGATGATCATTTTAGTAATATGAATTTGAGTCACACATCCACTTCTCTCTGCAGAGAATATGACTCACATTTTCTTCTGCTGCTCAATTTGTTTCTCCTTCTTTTCATAGTACTCCATGATTTTCAGCCTCTGGGTCTGCACCAGACGACCTTTCTCAATGTTAAACTCTTCTTCTGCCTACAGGTGGAGACAGTTTTGGTTTAGGTTTCCACAAGCATATGACAAATATAACAACAGCAACATAGCATTATATTTAATAACTTTATATTTAATAACAAATTAACACATTTTTGTCTCTTTTATTGTCAAATTTAAGAGCCCATAAACATTTATCACTAAATATCAGCCATTTTGAGTAATTATTTTCTAGAGGTTTACCTTGGCATCAATCTCTTCTGCCTTTTCATTGGCCTCCTGCTCAATGAAAGCCATCATGTGCTTGATCTGGTGAGAGACGGAACAGAGTGAACATAAGGTGACACTAAAATCAGTCATCTTAACTCACCATTGCTCTCACTGACTGATTCCCTGGAAAATAAACCTGCTAACTTCTCTGCAAGAATGAGCAGAGGCCACTAAAAATAAATAAGGACTATTCATTAATTCTAACTGTAGAATGCAAGAAATCTGCAGCAAATTTTCTGAATCTGAATTTCACAGAGATTGTATCTACTGAAGAGATATATTTATGGCAGGCATTCATTGGAGACATTTAGATATTTTCAGTGTTTGTTCAATGTTTCATTAGGTGCTGTTGATGTGCGTGTGTTTCAGTGATTTAATTTACAAAACCCTAGGGCTAGATATACAAAGAAGGGAAAAAAGATATATATATATATATATATATATATATATATATATATATATATATATATTCTTTGTTCAAATAAAAATTTTCAAGTAATATAGTCTTTAAGCAGTAATTACATAAACAGTAATTACATACGATGATTTGTTTCGGCAATGGACGTTTGCTCCTGTGCTTTGCTCTGCACATCCAGTGCTAACGTTTGTGTAAATTTAACAAAGACAGAAAACCCTTAAAGGATAGGCCGCATTGACAAATAATTTCTGTGTAGTCTCGCTACACCAATTTAAAATCTAATATACTCACAAATTATTAGCGATGCTGCCCTTAACGGTTATGAAGGTTACAGCTACAGACTTCAGCGCACATACCTGCTTCTGAACGTCCGCATCGCTAAGCGCCATGGTTGCTGTCCGTATAAGAGGATTTTAAATTTCTTGTACAGAAAGATAGCGGTTAATATTGTTCAAAATTGTGCAAAATGTTCAAGTTATTTTCCAGGTCTATTAAAATAAACTCTAGCTACTAAGACAGAACATATGTAACATTTCAAGTAAAATCGTGACGAACAAAATGATCCTGAAAGGATCAGCTGATTCTCAGTCAACAGGGCGCGAGCATCACATGACGTTTACTTCCTCTCCCAAGCGCCAATGAGAGGACAGTGCGCGTAAACTATCAAGAAAATGACAAGCTGGTTTAGGTTATAATGGAGACGAATTGTACGCGTTTAAAATGCTTCAGTGGTTTAAAAACATGTTATACAGTTTATTTTTTCTCGGACAAATTCACTCATTGTAAATATATTCGATGTGTATAACAACTTGCTCTAGTTTTAATGTCCATGCTTTGTATTTGTCGTGCGTTGTGTATTTTATATGTAAAATATATTTTATTTGTATTTCTTATTTTTCGAGATATAGTAACTATGGACACGCAGGCGGTAATACGTTGTCATGTTACTGAATTTAGAACAGGATTACGGGGGGGGGGGGGGGGGGGGCGGGGGGCGGTTCCACTCAAATGGCAGGAAGACGGAGGGGAGGGGAGTGGAGGGGACGGAGGGCGAGAGCGGATCGGGCGTGCTGCTGCATTTGGCGGCTGCAGTTGCCTTCTAGTCCCAATGTATGTGTTGCGTGAAATTCAAAGGTTTTCCGATAGTCTAATTTGATGCTTTGTGGAAAAGGTAAGACATCTTTTTCAGGTAAGACAGAACATTTTCAGCAGGTTTGATTGCAGTAAACTTTAAATAACGTACACCAGTGTGTGTGTGTGTGTGTGTGTCTGTGTGGACTATAGTCTGTGTGGACTATAGTACATTGTGTATTGTGTTTGTTCTTCTAGTAAGTTTGTTGTCACATCAAGAACTGGGAGACTTATCTTTTTCTCTGTAATATGATTTAACCACTATTTCTTGGGTTTAGGCTGAACAGTATTATTCTTCAATCCATTGGTCTTTTGATCTTTATAAGATGGAGTGTCATTTGGATCTTAAGATCTTATTATTCAGTTTCTCTTGTTTATAACATTCAGCTCGGTTGGTATCTCTTACATTGGCCAATGAAGACTGCAGAGGTTACAATTCAGACTTGAACCTCTTGGTCCTTTCCAGTCAAAGGCATTTATATTCAGATTAATGTTTCATAACTACGCTATATCCTTTTTAACATCTGGCGTCTCTAATCAGTAGTGATCTCTTACCTTGCCTCATCATTTAGTAGAATACAGTTAATTACTGTATTCATCAGAATGCTCAAGTCCAGTGGTCTACACTGATGGTATCTGCCCCTTTAATTAGACTGTGTCAAAATGTGCAGCAAACCGAATTATTTAACTCACCAAATGTGTGCCATCAGTACCACAGTAAACACTTGAACATGTCCAAAATAAAATAAAAAAATTCTGTTGTCTGTCTCAGATTTAGAAATTATAGGTTTTTGATTGCTCACAAATGTTCTAAGTACTTCTTAGGCTATCCAGTCTATGAACAAGTGGAGTACTAGCTGGAGTACTTCAATAAACATTTAAGGAATAATTTGTTGGATTCAACCTCTGTGTAAAAGAGATTTGCAGTTCAAATGTTAACATGGCTGCATAAGTTCTTTTGTAATGATACCACTGACAGTGACTCTCTATCTATGTCACCTTTAACTCACTCTGTATATTTACACAAGAACACATTGACCTAACCATACGTGACGTTATGAATCAGATCTAATGTGATACATCCTAAGATTTAATGGAAGCATCTCAGTAAGTGACTACACAGTATAAGTGACATGTGGTTTGAGCATTTAGTCCACAGTTATTTTGAATTTTTTGCAGTATGGACACTGCATTCTAGGCCACTTGTGTGAGGGAAGACAGGCTGTCACAGGAGGTCAGATAGTTTGAAAAAAATCTGAATTAGGAATACAGATATATTTATATTGTTCTTTGTTCCCATTCAGACATCATTTTCATTAATCTACTTTTTTTCCTGCTCTGATAGTGAAAAATCTACTGTCAATGCAGGGCTGCTATTTTCAGCTCAAATATTTTTAGTGTAGTAGAGTTTTTCATAGGCTGTAGCACTGGCTAGCACAAATGTTTTGTCCTTACAATGTTACAAATATAAAGGTGTTGTCTAAGAGCAGAAGTCGCCCACTTTAAGGACCTGATCACTGGTGTGTTTCTGTGGGAGAGCTGCCGATCCCTTAGCATGGCTTCCATGTCCTCTCTGTAATGGCATGTAAAATATCTGGAATAGCTTCCACTCATGGGGGCAGATGGCAATGTTCACAGTAAGGTTTTACATAGTAGGATGTGTACACGCAAACCTATATATAGAAGAGAATGCAGTGGTAGATTGGGACAGATGTTTTTTTTCCTTTGCCTTTATTTTTATGAGTAAACATTAAAAGGTTCAGAATGGTCACTCTGTTGTTGAATAGGTTTGTATCAACAAAGTCCTACAAAGTTCTTCATGTTTTCTTGTTTCCCGTGTTGACTTAAAAATGATCGAGTCAGTTTTTTTTTTTTTTTTTACAATTACTCATTGTTATACTCACCTAAACAGGAGGCTTTAAGGTCTACTGAGAGACAATTGAGTGGATCATCTTTAATTTTATATTATTATCTACTGAAGAAAGCAATTATTGTCTCAAGTAATGAAGACCCAAAAAGAGACCACCTGTAGGCCCAAGTTCAGGGGTATAGAGTTTTGGGATGAAATGTGTCACTTTAGCAATAATAATATCTCTATTTATATAGTAAACAAGGTTTACAAATTGCTTTACAGTAAGATAAAGAAGAAATTGAATGAAATAAGATAAAATCAAAATAAAAATTTGTAATTAAAAGCTAATCAAAACAGATAGGTCTTTACCCTTTTAAATGTGTCCAAATTTTCAAGAGCCTTCAGAAATTCCAAATCTTAGGTTTATATAGGACCATAGTAAGAAAAGTCTGCCTTGGCACTCTAGCTGGGTAACAGGTATGGCCAGCATTTTATTGTAGATTTAAGAATTTTTGCAGAAACATTTTGTACCTAATATCAGTTCACTGAGTGACTACAGTGGGGTGAGACCATGAACATATTTGAAGGTCATTAAAAGTATGTTAAAAAGTGAGTAAATCTATACAGATTCATATGACCAAAGCAATTATCTTTCGATCTCATTATATGACAGATCCATGTGATAAAGAAGTATCGAAGTGACTTCTTTGAGGGCAGTCATCAAGTTTCCATCCTGTTTGAAGACAGGAAACTCAAGTGGCCCAGTCCAGCCCAGGGCTATAATTCAGGGAAAAGCTACAGTATACATACATCCTGAGTAACAACATGGCTGAATCCTGGGCCTCTATGAGTGTCACTCAGCCTAAATCCATGACCACGGACTCCAGGGAGATGGCCCTGCTTCCGCAAGAACTCAGCGGACGCCACCCTACCACACCTGACATCATCCAGCTGCGGCAAAAGGAGGCAGGGCTCTTACAGAGAGAGGAATCAATTGAGGAGGTGGAGCCAGAGCTTAAGCACAGCTGGTTGAGCAACAAGGAGCTCACAGAGACAACGGCAGAGTTCGATGTGAGAGCTTCACCTGTTCTGTCCTTAGAGGAGTCCGACCTTGAGCCTCCAGAGGCAGTAGAGCTCCTGATGTGTGTGGAGGAGCCTGAAGTGGAAGACATGATGGAGGGGATTCCACAGACAACCTTTACCCCTGCCACCCCTATCCTTGAGTCCCCTGACTTCTTCTCCATGCCAGAAATGGTCTCGGATGTAGTACATCACCTTCCGTACCCACAGGAACTTCCTTTGTTCTCCATGCCAGCTATTCTCACAGCGCCAGCACCAGAGAGCCTTGCTAGTTCTAAATCAGAATGTGCTGATAAATCCAGTGTTTGCCAAGAATTTTCAGCGTCACCAACTGAAGAAACTCCTCTAACAACCAAGTCTCAGCCTACTTCCCCCACTGCCTGGAATGAGCTCCCTGTGCTGCTGATTGCTGGTGCTGCCCTAGTGGCTGTAGTAATAATAATGAAATATGTTTGGACTAAGAAGTAAGAAAGAATTCCTGGAAGATGAACTCCCTATACTAAGTATATTCTCTATATAATTTATTTCTGAACACATGGTGTAATGCCACAAAGTGAGCACTACTTTAGACAGCAGTTTTCTTTATATTTCTTTATGTTAAATACAACAGTAATTAGCCTACTACTGAAGATATTTGAATTTTAACAAGAGCAGCATTCGTGCTCCCATTAGCCAATAAATTAGCAAAGTCAATGTTCTGGCACTTTACTATAAATGCCTGGACAAACACATACATATACACAAACACATATGTAAGTTTTTCCCAGTATATGTTAGTTTTGCAGTGCACTTTAATAGTTATTACATAGTAATACATCATAGCTGATCTATAGGATATAAACTCCTATAAATGCCTGAATTTGCTGGTCTGCCTGTTATCAGATTAATATTTTTAATATGCATTCTGAGATGTATTACTGGTTACCTGTAAAATATTTGATAACCTAATCAAAATGATTGCTTTATTAAGCTGATTTCTATCCATTATCATTGATTACCATGCAGTTTAATATCTTATATTAAATGATTTCAACAGACTTACTTGAGTCTAAATACTACACTGTGTGCACAATTATTAGGCAAGAGAGTATTTTGACCATATCATCATTTTTATGCGTATTTTCCAACTCCAAACTGTATAAACTTGAATGCTTATTGGATTTAAGCATATCGGTGTAACGTTGCTGCTGGCCCGAGTGCCCATGGGCGTGAAACAGGACGCACAGACTCCCTCGACAGTAACGTATATTTATTAACATAGAACACATACTATAACGATGGCACTCACACACAACATTAACGACGGACATGACTTATACATTTAACTAGACACAGGCTACAGTAACATTTAACAGTGGCTATACATTTAACTAGACACAGGCTACAGTAACATTTAACAGTGGCTACACAAACGTTTTACATACATCAGCAAACAAACAACGACCAACACGATGCACACACTAACAGAGGTTTAAATAGACAGAACACAAGACGTTAAACCCCGTGCAGGTGCTTGCTATCACGTAGGAAGTGGCTACAAATAAGGGTGAAATAAGTGGGGGGCGTCCCGTGACAATCAGGTGATGTGAATTTGTGTAATGAGGGAGGGTGTGGCCTAAGGAGATCAACCCTCAAGGTGTGCATAATTATTAGACTCTTTTCCTCAGGCAGAATGGGCTAAAAAGAGATTTAACTGACTCTGAAAAGTCAACAATTGTAAAAACACTTTCAGAGGGATACAGCACTCTTAAAATTGCTAAGATATTGGGGCGAGATCATAGAACCATCAAATGTTTTGTTGTAAATAGTCGCAAGAAATGTGTTGAGAAAAAAAGAAGACGAGAAGAATCAAACATGAATCAATCCATTATTATCCAGTGCTGTCATATTCCAGAACTGCAACCTACCTGGAGTGCCCAGAAGTACAAGCTGTTCAGTACTGGTGTTCAGTATGGGCTCGTATTAGGGATAATCTAGTTGTACCTTTCAGGTTGAAGATGGACTCAAAATCAACTCCCAAACCTACTGCCAGTTTTTAGAAGACACTTGCTTCAAGCAGCAAAAAGTCTGCATCTTTCAAGAAGACCATGATGTTTATGCAAGACAATGCTCCATGGCATGCATTGAAAGTACTCCACTCATGGCTAGCCAGTAAAGGCCTTAAAGATGAACGAATAATGACATTGCTCCCTTCCTCACCTGACCTAAACCCTATTGAGAACTTGTGGGCCGTTCTTAAATGGAAGATTTACGGTGAAAGAAAATAGTACAGCTCTCTGAGCAGCTTCTGGAAGGCTGTGGTTGCTGCTGCACAAAAAGTTGATTAAGAAGCTGCCAGACTCCATGAATGCAAGGCTTATGACTGTTATTGAAAAGAAGGGTGGCTATATTGATCACTGATTTTTTTGTTGTTGTTGTTAAAATGTCAGATATGTTTATTTGTAAATTTCAAGTTGTTAGTTTATTATTCTCAATTTAACAGATGAAAATAAACAAGTGAGATTGGAAAAATTCTATTTTTCTTTTAGTTGCATAATAATTCTGCACACTAATAGTTGGCCAATAATTATGCACACAAAGTTATTCTCCTAAGAAAGCCAAAACCTTACTTTTACTTTCTTAAATATTCAGGTTTGAGGTTTATAAACATTTTGGATTGACCAAGAGCACAGTACCTGTTCAATAATAGAATAAATCCTCAAAAATACAACTTGCCAATTGTGTACACAATGTATTGTGACATGTCTACTAGACATACAACTAGGTAGAGAGTGGTCATCCAAGCCTACTACAATCTATTCCCAGAATAGTTTCCCCAAATCAAAAAGGAGAACAAAGAACAAAATGTTCAGAACTTTTCTACCAACAGCTGTACAACTTTTCAACATTAGGTTAGAAGCACACTATCAATATTTTAATTAATTAAGATTATTTACTACTTTTAATCTATTTATGGATTCAGGGTAAACAAATACATTGTTTTGTTTTGTGTTTTTTTGTGTGTATATGTGTGTAGGTTGTAGGGTGGGTGTATATTAGAGTATACAAGTTGATGAAGTTGCCCCTTGGAGAAAAATAAAGTTGATTGATTTAATCATTGAATGTGGATAACGTCTGTGACATCTGCTCGACATACAGGCATAAACAAACATTTTAACAAGTGACCTCTTCTAATCCTACAACTTTGTTTTCTCCAATTATTACTGTGTTATAGGCAAATATTAGGTCCACATCATTGTTGTTGCTGTTTTTAACATTATTATAGTTTTTCTGGTAATCACCATATTTTTAAAATGCAGCGTTTATATTTCTGCTTTATGTTTCTGCTCCGACAGTTTCCATTATTCCTCCCCCTTTATGGCGTTAGATTGTTGTCTGTTGCTTGCAAACGGTAGGTGGCGATGTCCTCGCGAGGTTTGCGGTTCGCCATTCAGTTCAGGGAAAGAAGCGCTTCCGGAACGTGATCCTTAATCACAGTAAGAAACGTTTTATTAACAACGTGACAAATGACGAAGTCAAGGAATATGAAAAGAGAGAAGATAAGTGTTGCAAACGAGGTAAATAGAATATCCGACATTTGCTATTGATGCCACACTGAAGTGGTTGGGCTGCACCAACTCAGCGTTTACATCATGCTGTAGGATATGCATAACGCCAAGAAGAAATGAAGCACAGCTAGCTGGCACAACATAAGATAGCTGGACGTCACTTCAGGTAGTTTCCAGTATGTGCAGAAGATGGTATATCTGAAGCGGGAAATTTAAGCGTCACAGCACAATGTCCACACCAGAGCCTAATGATGACGCAGATTATAATAATCCTACCCATGCCTCTGCAGTTTTAAGAAGGGTCCCGTGAAATCAACGTCGCTCGAGGTTAGAATCAGTTCATACGTAGATATGCATATCAGGCTCTTATTTTAAATAGCTACGTTTGTATGGCTACTTTTACTGGAGAAGTCTGTTGATATTTCGCTTCTGACCCTTTCAATAAATTTGAAACAAGTAAACAGTGCCACTTGTAGTAAAGACAGTATAACGACGTGCCGAACGGCTGATGTGGGCATGCACCTTTTGTCAATCCCAAACCAGCACATTAATAGCTACAAACAAGCAAAAAAACAGAATTGTGTTGGCCGTCCTCACAATGAATGTGCTTACTTTCATTATAGAACTAGACCTAAAACTATAACTTAAAAAAAACCGTTTGCTCCAGATTGACCTTGTCGAAGAGCGACTACTGCTTTGTCGGGGCACTCTGGAGAGGGCAGAGTTCAGATTTCGTCGGGAGCAACTTTCAGATGAGGACAGGTGAAGTCGCATGCTTAAACAAATCCATGAATGTAGCCTTAATACTCTCTGTGGTAAATATATTGATCATAAACTGAAGAAATGTTTCATCTGCATGTCGACAGGCAAGCCCTGGAAGACGAAATGACGATCATTAACGAGAGGATAGAGAAATACGGTATGGTCGAAGGGCGCCGCCAGAGACATGAAAAGATATCACATTGGTCCCTGGTGAATAAATGGCTACCTTGTACAGAACATGTGTTAAACGTGTATCTTGCCATATCTTTCAGAGGAGGATCTGACGGTGCTACGACGAGAGAACAGGAGAAACATGATGCTTTCAGTGGCCCTGTTGACCGTCAGTGCTCTTCTCTATTATGTCTTTGTCTACTAAGGGCAGCTGTTATGCTCACGCTTGTGTACCAGTGACACATTCCGTGAGTCTTTTTTTGGAAGGCAACAGCTGACTATGATTTTTGTTTCATAACACTGTCATACTGCATTATGATGAAGGCTGTGTAAATGAATCGGCAGTTCAAATACTGTTTACCGTTAACACCACTGCATACAAAAATGCCTTTTAGATGTTTAAATGCTGTATTATGACTTCAGTGTATGGGCCATGGTTGAGATGTGTAAGATGTGCATGGTCTATGTACAAAAAAACAGTGTAAACTTGTACAGATGTAATGCATAACTATCTTAGATTGTGCAGTACTTGCCAAAACATAGGTCCTAAGTTTACATGTGCATCTTCTACATCTTCCAAAAATGTTCATATTCATATTCTTTATTGTTCCTGTCCAAGATCCCTTTGGTATTGGCTCTTTTCAGTAATGCATACCTAGTGTTGGCCTGTGTTGGGATTAGCGGGACTGCAGAAGTAAGCTTCACTGTCTGATTCCTTTTGCATGAAGGGTTTTAGGCGGCATGGCATTTTTGGGTTATATGAAAGCTAGCAGCACTGTTTAGTCTTTTTTCTTTCAATACTTGAAATCAGGTTAGGGTCTGAACCTGACTACAGTTCTGTTAATAATACCCTTAAGTCGCATATGCAAATAATGGACATAGATGGCCATGTGTCACGTTTTAGACTTACAAATGTATTATTTTGCTAATATATGTGTGTGTCTGTGTGTGTGTGTGTGTTTAGAATATATATATATATATATATATATATATATATATATATATATATACACACACATATATATATATACACACACACACACACAGATG